>NC_079409.1:22981481-23073981 GCF_029220125.1 Pseudoliparis swirei | reverse complement strand
GAGGAGACGCATCGCTAGTGGAAACACTTTGGAGATGGGCCCTTTGCTGTTGTCTGTTCTGTCTCTCTGTTGTTGTTGTTTTGTGTCTCTTGTTGTTGTTTTGTGTCTCTTGTTGTTGTTCTGTGTCTCTCTGTTGTTCTGTGTCTCTGTTGTTGTTGTTCTGTGTCTCTGTTGTTGTTCTGTGTCTCTCTGTTGTTCTGTGTCTCTGTTGTTGTTCTGTGTCTCTTTGTTGTTGTTTTGTGTCTCTCTGTTGTTCTGTGTCTCTTGTTGTTGTTTTGTGTCTCTCTATTGTTGTGCTGTGTCTCTTGTTGTTGTTTTGTGTCTCTCTGTTGTTGTTCTGTGTCTCTTGTTGTTGTTTTGTGTCTCTTTGTTGTTGTTCTGTGTCTCTCTGTTGTTTTGTGTCTCTCTGTTGTTGTTCTGTGTCTCTTTGTTGTTGTTCTGTGTCTCTCTGTTGTTTTGTGTCTCTGTTTTTGTTTTGTGTCTTGTTGTTGTTTTGTGTCTCTGTTGTTGTTTTGTGTCTCTTGTTGTTGTTCCGTGTCTTTGTTGTTGTTTTGTGTCTCTTGTTGTTGTTTTGTATCTCTTGTTGTTGTTTTGTGTCTCTTGTTGTTGTTTTGTGTTTCTTGTTGTTGTTCTGTGTCTCTTTGTTGTTGTTGTTTTGTGTCTCTTTGTTGTTGTTGTGTCTCTCTGTTGTTGTTTCTCTGTTGTTGTTGTTTTTGTGTCTCTGTTGTTGTTTCTCTGTTGTTGTTGTTGTGTATCTTGTTGTTGTTTTGTGTCTCTTTGTTGTTTTGTATGTCTCTTTGTTGTTTTGTGTGTCTCTTTGTTTTGTGTCTCTGTTGTTGTTCTGTGTCTCTTTGTTGTTGTTGTGTCTCTGTTGTTGTTGTGTATCTTGTTGTTGTTGTGTCTCTCTGTTGTTGTTTCTCTGTTCTTGTTGTTGTGTGTCTTGTTGTTGTTGTGTCTCTGTTGTTGTTTTGTGTCTCTTGTTGTTGTTTTGTATCTCTTTGTTGTTGTTTTGTGTCTCTTGTTGTTGTTTTGTGTCTCTTGTTGTTGTTCTGTGTCTCTTTGTTGTTGTTGTTTTGTGTCTCTTTGTTGTTGTTGTGTCTCTGTTGTTGTTGTTGTTTTGTGTCTCTGTTGTTGTTTTGTCTCTGTTGTTGTTCTGTGTCTCTTTGTTGTTGTTTTGTGTCTCTTTGTTGTTGTTTTGTGTCTCTGTTGTTCTGTGTCTCTCTGTTGTTGTTTTGTGTCTCTCTGTTGTTGTTTTGTGTCTCTGTTGTTGTTGTTTTGTGTCTCTGTTGTTTTGTGTCTCTTTGTTGTTGTTTTGTGTCTCTCTGTTGTTGTTCTGTGTCTCTTTGTTGTTGTTTTGTGTCTCTTTGTTGTTGTTTTGTGTCTCTTTGTTGTTTTGTGTCTGTTGTTGTTTTGTGTCTCTGTTGTTTTGTGTCTCTTTGTTGTTGTTTTGCATAGTATTTGCATTACCCCATCACACCCCATCTCCAGCCAGCATCTCGATGAAGAGGAGCACAAAGGAGTCAAAGCAGGATGAAGCATTTGAACCTTTCCGTGTTCATTGACTCGTCTCTCCACCTCTTCTGCAGAGCGGCATGGCGCTGACGTGTGACCCCACCATGCCCAACGGGTAGGTGGAGGACACACACACACACACACACACACACACACACACACACACACACACACACACACACACACACACACACACACACACACACACACACACACACACACACACACACACACACACACACAGATGGGGGTATTTATTTGTCCACTCTGCATAGCGGCTGTCGGGCCTGTGGGTTGACGGCAGGCGGGTGAGTCGGGCGGCGTTGCCGTGGCGATGTAAGACTTTTGTCGGCCGAGGCGAGCTGCGCCGAGCCGCCTCCCCTCTCCGCCGGTGGAGAGGGGAGGCGGCTCGGCTCGGAGCGCTGCACCTCCTCTTCTCCTCCTCCTGCCCTCCACATTTCTCCTCCCTTCATCTCCTTCGCACGTCCTCTCAACCAATCGGCTGCCGCTCGCCGACCTCATCAACATGCATCTCGTTGTTGTTGTCAACTCTTCTCCCTTCGCCTTCGTTGTTTATGCGTGCACGTGAGCGTGCACGTGAGTGTCCGTGCGCTTGCAGTGCTTAAGCCCCCCTTGACCTCTCTTTCGAGGTCAGCGGAGCTCCTCCCGGCGAAGCGCAAAATGACTGAAATACAATTACAGCTTTCAGAGTCTTTCCAGCTCGAGGACGGTTTCTAGAGTCGGATGCCAATCTGACGTGAGAGGAAACATGTGAGGAGCAGAGTCCTCCATCAGGGGGACTCTCTCTGGCTCAGGGCCCCCCCCCCTCCATGAGGGGACTCTCTCTGGCTCAGGGCCCCCCCCCCTCCATCAGGGGGACTCTCTCCATCAGGGGGACTCTCTCCGGCCTCCCCCCTCCATCAGGGGACCTCTCGCCCCCTCCATCAGGGGCTCTCTGCCTAGAGCCAACAGGTCTGTAGACGACACAGTCAACATGGCCCTTCACTACATCCTCCAGCATCTGGACTCCCCAGGAACCTACGCCAGGATCCTGTTTGTGGACTTCAGCTCTGCTTTCAATACAATCATCCCGTCCCTGCTGCAGGACAAGCTCTCCCAGCTGCACGTGCCCGACTCCACCTGCAGGTGGATCACAGACTTCCTGACCGACAGGAAGCAGCACGTGAGGCTGGGAACACGTCTCAGGCTCCCGGACCACCAGCACAGGTTCCCCAAGGCTGTGTTCTTTCCCTCTGCTGTTCTCCCTGTACACCAACAGCTGCACCTCCAGTCACCAGTCCGTCAAGCTCCTAAAGTTCGGATGACACCACCCTCATTGGGCTCATCTCTGGTGGGACGAGACCGCCTACAGGTGGGAGACTGACCACCTGGTGACCTGGTGCAGCCAGAACAACCTGGAGCTCAACGCTCTAAAGACAGTGGAGCTGGTTGTGAATTCAGGAGGAATGCAGCCCACCGCCCCTCTCATCCTGTGTGACTCCCCCGTCGACGCTGTGGAGTCCTTCCGCTTCCTGGGCTCCATCATCACCCAGGACCTCAAGTGGGAGCTGAACATCGGCTCCATCACCAAGAAGGCCCAGCAGAGGATGTTCTTCCTGAGGCAGCTGAGGAAATTCAACCTGCCAGGGAGAATGATGGTACAATTCTACACGGCCATCGTTGAGTCCATCATCTGCTCCTCCATCACCGTCTGGCACCCTGCAGCCACAGCCAAAGACAAGTGCAGGCTGCAGAGCATCATCCGCCCGGCCGAGAGGGTTAACGGCTGCAATCTGCCTTAGCTCCAGTTCCTGTTCACTTCCAGGTCACTGAAGCGGGCCAGAAAGATTGTCGCTGACCGCTCCCACCCTAGTCACTCCCTGTTCGAGTCCCTCCCCTCGGGGAGGAGGCTGCGGTCCATCATGACAAAGACCACCCGCCACACCAAAAGTTTTTTCCCGTCAAGTTTCAAGTTTCAAGTTTTTATTGTCACATCCCCTTTTATACAAGTATAATCGGTTTGTGAAATTCTTATGTGCAAAACACCCGACAGCAGTAGCAGACTAAAAAAAGAATAAGAATGAGAATAAACTATACAATATCCACACAAAAAAGAAGAAAGTATTAACAATATATGTATATAAAACAATGTAATAGAATATACATCATGACAATATATATATATAAAACAATGTAATAAAATATACACTTTTTTGAGACAATATATATATATATATGTATATACATACAATATATATACAATATATATATAAAACAATGTAATAAAATATACACCATGGCCATAGATATTCACAGAATATGTTCTGGTGTATAGTGTTAATGAGGGTCTCAGTCCTTGTTCAGCAGCCTGATGGCCTGACTGAAGAAGCTGTCCCTCAGTCTGTTTCCAGCGGCACTTGATACTGCGGTATCGCCTGCCTGACGGTAGAAGGTGAACAGTTTGTGGCAGGTGGTTATTGTCTTTCATCATCCGTTTGGCCCTGGCCACGCACCGCTTTGTGTATATGTCCAGGATGGAGGGAAGCTCACCTCCAACGATGTACTGTGCCGACCGCACCACCCTCTGTAGTGCCCTCACGCCCAGGGCGGTGCAGTTCCCGTACCAGACGGTGATGCAACCTGTCAGAACACTCTCGATGGTACTGGTGTAGAATGTTCTGAGGATGCGGGGCCATGTTGAATTTCCTCAGTCGCCTAAGGAAATACAGGCGTTGTTGGGCCCTTTTCACCACGTGAGTGGTGTGCGTGGTCCATGTGAGGTCCTCGGAGATGTGCACGCGAGGAAGAGCTGCTGACCCTCTACTGCAACTCCGCTCATGGAGATGGGGTGTGCTCTCCTCTCCGCTTCCTGTAGTCCACGATCAGCTCCTTGGTCTTCTTGACGCTGAGGACGAGGCTGTTCTCCTGGCACCACTGTACCAGTGATCCAACCTCCTCCTGTAGGCTGTCTAAATGTCGTGGGTGATCAGCCCCAACACTGCTGTGTCGCCACCAAACTTCATGATCTCGCTTCAGCTGTGCATGGCCGTGCAGTCGTGGGTGTACAGGGAGTAGAGGAGAGGCTCAACACGCATCCCTGAGGGGCTCCCGTGTTGAGGGTCAGCGGCTCTGAGGTGGTACTGCCCATCCTCACCACCTGGCGGCCGACAGGAAGTCCAGTATCCAGCTGCACATGGTAGAGTGCAGGCCTAGACCTCTGAGCTTGGTGTCGAGCTTGGCGGGAACAATAGTGTTGAACACTGAGCTGTAGTCCACAACCAGCATTCGCACAACAGTTCCTCCCTCCAGGTGGGAAAGGCGGTGTGAAGTGCCATGGCAACGTGCGTCAGTTGGATCTGTTTTGACGATATGCAACGTGCCATGGGTCCAGCGTGGCAGGCAACATGGAACAAATGAAGTCCTTGACCAACCTCTCAAGCATTTACTGACAATCGAGGTGAGGGCTACGGGTCTCCAGTCATTCAGGCAGGTTACCTTGGGGTGTTTGGGACAGGCACAATGGTGGACATCTTGAAGCTCTCAGGAACAACAGCCTGGGACAGGAGAGGTTGAAGATGTCTGCGAAGACTCCTGCCAACTGGTCTGCACATGCTCTGAGGGCGCGCCCGGGATGTGAGTCGGACCTGCCGCCTGGATGTCCACCCGCTTGAAGGCTCTCGCACGCCAGCCTCTGAGATGATCAGCAGGCTGGTCTCTCGGCGGCGCTGCTCGGGCGGGCTGGCTCACGCCGAACCGAGCAAAGAATGTATTTACCTCGCCTGGGAGGGGGGCAGGGCAGTTCTCTTCACCGCGGGGTCTCCCTCTGACGTCCGTGATTGTCTGTAGCCTTCCACACCTCTCACGTCATGGCTCTTGAGCTTTCCTCCACCTTGTTCCTGAACTCCCGCTTGGCAGAGCCGATGGTCTTACTGGAGGTCGTGGCGGCTCTTTGTATTCCGCCATTGATCATGGTGTCTTGGACATGGCGCCATTTATCCAGGTCTGGTTATATGCGTTGGTACCATCTATCATTTCTTGATGAACCGGTGCGAGGGACCATGCGACATTACTGCACAACTTTTATTTTCCACAAATCACAGACCAGACCAGAACAGGACGACAAACACGCGGACCAAACAGTACGAAGCCACACTGGGAATGAGACGAACAGGGTTTACATACACAGGCAAGGTGGAGGTGATTGGACAACGGGGAACGAGACACAGGTGAACACAATGAGGGGGACCAGCAATCACACAGAAGGAAACAATCAGGACCAGGGCAGACAATCACAGGGAGACAGACGACACAAGGAATTCAAAACAAGACACAAAACTAAACACAAACTCCAGATCATGACAGTACCCCCCCCTCAAGGGACGAATTCCAGACGGCCAAGCGTTCCACAAGGGCGGGTGGAGGGGAGCCGGAGGAGGGTCCAAGGCTGCAGAAGCAGTCCGGGGGGCGGGCCGCAGGACGATAACCAGGCCAAGAGGTGCGCTCTGGAGGGCGGGCCGGAGGACAAGAGCGGGGAGCTAGGGGACCGGGCTCAGGAGAGGAAGTCCCAGGGGTACCGGGGTCTGGGGATGGGGTCCCTGTGGGACCAGGACCAGGCGACGAGACATGGGGAACCGGGATGGACGGTGCGGGTCCCGGGAACTGTGACTGACCGACGGAGGCGGGCTGGGGAGAACCGGGACCGGGCGGAACGGAGGCGGAATACCGGGTACTGGAACCAAAACATCGGGGCCTGGAGGCGGCGACGGAACACCGGGGACTGGAACTGGAACATCGGGGACTGGAATATCGGGGACTGGAACCGGAACATGCGACGGCGGAACACCGACGGAGCCGTGACGGAACACCGGGACTGGAACCAGAACATCTGGACTGGAACCGTGATGGAACACCGACTGGAACATCGGGGCTGGAGCCGAACACCGTGGACTGGAACCGAACACCGGGACTGGAACCAGAACTCGTGGACTGGAACCGTGATGGAACTCCGGGACTGGAACATTGGACGGACGGTGACGAACACCGGGACTGGAACCGAACATCGTGGACTGGAACCGTGACGGAACACCGGGACTGGAACCGAACATCCTGGACTGGGAAAGTGATGGAACTCCGGGGGTGGAACATTGGGACTGGAGCCGTGACGGAACACGGGACTGAACTGCGAACACCGGGACTGGAACCGAACATCCTGGACTGGAACCGTGATGGAACGAGGAACGCCAACACTGACTGCATTGCCGAGGTCATCCTCAAGCAAAACATGAGCGTTAGCTGGCCAGGCAGGAACTGCAGCGGAAACTGAAGGCTGGGCCATTATTGGTGGCTCTTTTGTCAAAGGGGAGTCCGGTTGTCGGCAGAGAGGGCCCAAATGCCGACATTACTGCACAACTATATTTATTTTCCACAAATCACAGACCAGACCAGACCAGAACAGGACGACAAACACGCGGACCAAACATACAAGCCCCAATGGGAATGGACAACGGGAAACATAACACAATGGGGCGTCGGGAAGGGAACCGGGTTCAAAAAGGAAAAACCCAAATGTCGACTTACTGGGACTTTTTTTAAAATTTTTCCAAAATTAGAAACAGGCCGGCGGCGACAAACCCCAGCGGGCCCGGGGCGGGCGGGGCCCAAAAGGGAAAGGGGCCGCCTGGGGGAAATCCGGAAGGTTGGGGAGGGCCGGGCCCAACCAGGGCAAAGGGCGGGAAGGGAAAATACGGGGAAAAAATCAAACCAGGGGGGGAAACCGGGGGCCCAGGGACACGGGGAATTTCCAAGGAACCCCAAACTGCCCCCGGGTCCAACACCTGGCCCCCCCCTTTGGGCCCTTTTTCTCCCTTTTTCCCCCTGGGCTTTTCTCCCTTCCGGGCGCCAACATCTTTTTGGACTTTCGGAAACAGGGCCTGGAAACCCCGCCCTCCTTTTGGTTTCCCGTTGGAACTTTCCTGGAAACTTTTTAAACCCAAACAGGGGTTTTGGAAAACCGCCAGGGGCAAGGCTCTTGGAAGGGCCCGGGGGTTTAATGGGGGGGGCCGGGAACAGTCGGCCGGGGCCCCCTTGGGAAAACCAGGGGGGACAGGTTCCGGGCCCCTGGTTTGGTCCATGGGCTTGGTTCAGGGCCTTGGGTCATGGGGGACCCAGGGCGCTTGGAAATTTTTTTTCCCATGGCCGGACAGGGCGGACCACGCGGACCACGCGGACATGGGTTTGGACCAGGGTTTATCAGGGCAATGGGGTTTGGACCGGGGGCGGTACCATGGCGCGGATCAGGGCTTGGCCAGGGCTTGGACAGGCGCCTTGGTACCGTGGCAGCCTTGGTACTATGGTGTCTTGGTCCCATGGCGCCTGGTACGTGGGCGCTCAGCCTCGCGGGCGCTCTGGTACTGTGCTGCCTTTGGTACCGCATGCCTTGGTACCATGGCTGCCTTGGCACCATATGCCTTGGTGTACTGTACGCTTTGGTACCAGCGCGCCTTGATAGCATGGCATCTGATACCATGGCGCCTGGTCTCATGGCGCCTTTGCATTGCGAAGGCCTGGTACCAGCATGCCTTGCAGTACCATGGCGCTTCTTGCACGCGGCGCCTTGGTACATGCCTGGTACCATGGCTGCCTTGGTACTTGGTACCATGGCGTCTTGGTACCGTGGCGTATTGGTACCATGGCGTCTTGGTACCATGGCGTCTTGGTACCATGGCGTCTTGGTATCATGGTGTCTTGGTACCATGGCGTCTTGGTATCATGGCGTCTTGGTACCGTGGCGTCTTGGTCCCGTGGTGTCTTGGTCCCATGGTGTCTTGGTACCGTGGCGTCTTGGTATCATGGCATCTTGGTACCATGGCGTCTTGGTCCCATGGCGTCTTGGTATCATGGTGTCTTGGTACCATGGCGTCTTGGTATCATGGTGTCTTGGTACCATGGCGTCTTGGTGTCTTGGTACCATGGCGTCTTGGTACCATGGCGTCTTGGTATCATGGTGTCTTGGTACCATGGCGTCTTGGTACCATGGCGTCTTGGTATCATGGTGTCTTGGTACCATGGCGTCTTGGTATCATGGCGTCTTGGTACCGTGGCGTCTTGGTCCCATGGCGTCTTGGTACCATGGTGTCTTGGTCCCATGGCGTCTTGGTATCATGGCGTCTTGGTACCATGGTGTCTTGGTCCCATGGTGTCTTGGTACCGTGGCGTCTTGGTATCATGGCGTCTTGGTACCATGGCGTCTTGGTCCCATGGTGTCTTGGTACCGTGGCGTCTTGGTATCATGGCGTCTTGGTATGTATTTTAACTCTAAATCTGTCCATCTGTACACATTACATCTATTGCATCTGTCCATCCTGGAGAGGGATCCTCCTCTGTTCTCTCCTGCAGGTTTCTTCCCTTTTTTTCCCCCTGAAGGGTTATTTGGGAGTTTTTCCTGGTCCGATGTGAGGTTTTGGGGCAGGGATGTCTATGTGTACAGATTGTAAAGCACTCCGAGACAAATTTGTAATTTGTGAAATTGGGCTATACAAATAAACTGAATTGAATTGAATTGAATTGGTACCATGGCGTCTTGGTACCGTGGCATCTTGGTACCGTGGCATCTTGGTACCATGGCGTCTTGGTATCATGGCGTCTTGGTATCATGGTGTCTTGGTACCATGGCGTCTTGGTATCATGGTGTCTTGGTACCATGGCGTCTTGGTACCATGGCGTCTTGGTCCCATGGCGTCTTGGTATCATGGTGTCTTGGTACCATGGTGTCTTGGTACCATGGCGTCTTGGTACCATGGCGTCTTGGTATCGTGGCGTCTTGGTATCGTGGCGTCTTGGTACCGTGGCATCTTGGTCCCGTGGCGTCTTGGTCCCATGGTGTCTTGGTACCGTGGCGTCTTGGTATCATGGCGTCTTGGTACCATGGCGTCTTGGTCCCATGGCGTCTTGGTACCGTGGCGTCTTGGTACCGTGGCGTCTTGGTACCGTGGCGTCTTGGTACCGTGGCGTCTTGGTATCGTGGCGTCTTGGTACCGTGGCGTCTTGGTATCATGGTGTCTTGGTATCATGGCGTCTTGGTATCATGGTGTCTTGGTATCATGGTGTCTTGGTATCATGGTGTCTTGGTATCATGGCGTCTTGGTATCATGGCGTCTTGGTATCATGGCGTCTTGGTACCATGGCGTCTTGGTATCATGGCGTCTTGGTACCATGGCGTCTTGGTATCATGGCGTCTTGGTACCATGGCGTCTTGGTATCATGGTGTCTTGGTACCATGGCGTCTTGGTATCATGGTGTCTTGGTACCATGGCGTCTTGGTACCATGGCGTCTTGGTACCATGGCGTCTTGGTATCATGGTGTCTTGGTACCATGGCGTCTTGGTATCATGGTGTCTTGGTACCATGGCGTCTTGGTACCATGGCGTCTTGGTACCATGGCGTCTTGGTATCATGGTGTCTTGGTACCATGGCGTCTTGGTATCATGGCGTCTTGGTACCATGGCGTCTTGGTATCATGGCGTCTTGGTACCATGGCGTCTTGGTACCATGGCGTCTTGGTCCCATGGCGTCTTGGTATCATGGCGTCTTGGTACCATGGCGTCTTGGTATCATGGCGTCTTGGTACCATGGCGTCTTGGTAGCATGACGTCTTGGTCCCATGGCGTCTTGGTATCATGGCGTCTTGGTACCATGGCGTCTTGGTCCGGGGAGCGTCGGGTCTCCTTCGAGGACGTCACTGACTGTGTGAAGGTGCATGTGTTGTTCCCCTGACAGCCTCCATGATCTCTGATCCTTTGGCCGGCTCATTCCCACCTTTGCATGTGGCTGACGATGAGCTGCGTGTGCAGACGCCTCTCGATGGACACCAGACTGTCTCGTCGTGCTCTGGGTTCAGCCGTTCCTGGTAGATGTCTGGCAGTCACAACGTGTAACACTTTCTGCTTTGCTTCGTAGGTTTTACTCGTCGCCGTACAGCATCTCCAATCGGATGATCACACAGACGTCCATCACTCCCTTCATCGCGGCTTTCCCCGTCTCGACATACCAGGTGCGTGGACCTCTCTGGTGTGTCTAAGGATCCTATAAGGGCTCCAGATGAACACCATAGGGACACCTTGAAGTCGTGTGTTCAGGTTATTCAGTCTTGAGCTTAAAGGATGATTCCATTACGTTGCTCTCTTTCTGGACTCAAGGTGCCTTTTCCGAGTCCAGGCTGCAGGCTTCAGGCTTCAGGCTGCAGGCTTCAGGCTTCAGGCTCCAGGCTGCAGGCTTCAGGCTTTAGGCTTCAGGCTGCATGTTGCAGGCTGCAGGCTTCAGGCTGCAGGCTGCAGGCTTCAGGCTTCAGGCTTCAGGCTTCAGGCTTTAGGCTTCAGGCTTCAGGCTTTAGGCTGCAGGCTTCAGGCTTCAGGCTTTAGGCTGCAGGCTTCAGGCTGCAGGCTTCAGGCTTCAGGCTGCAGGCTTCAGGCTTCAGGCTTTAGGCTGCAGGCTTCAGGCTGCAGGCTTCAGGCTTCAGGCTTCAGGCTTTAGGCTGCAGGCTTCAGGCTGCAGGCTTCAGGCTGCAGGCTTCAGGCTTTAGGCTGCAGGCTGCAGGCTGCAGGCTTCAGGCTTCAGGCTTCAGGCTTTAGGCTGCAGGCTTCAGGCTGCAAGCTTCAGGCTGCAGGCCGACGTCTTGACGCTGTAGATGGCAGCCAATGTGGAGAGTCAGGCGCAGTACAACAGTGTGGCCCCCCATGCAGCTGATAGGAGTCGCCTGCAGCTCTGTGGAGATTCATGGGAGCAGCTGGAGTGGCTGTGTGTTCACTGGCACATCCAACCAGCTGAAATAGCCCCCAGCTAACGTTCTTCTGGTTAAGTGATTGTAGCGTCCAGCTATTTTAGAAAACGCCTTTTTAGAAAACGTATCCATCAGTGAGCGTAGAGATGTGTTGTTGTGGCCCTGTGTGGAGCTCCTCTTGTGGCCCTGTGTGGAGCTCCTCTTGTGGCCCTGTGTGGAGCTCCTTTTGAGGCCCTGTGTGGAGCTGGTCTTGAGGCCCTGTGTGGAGCTCCTCTTGAGGCCCAGTGTGGAGCTGGTCTTGTGGCCCTGTGTGGAGCTGGTCTTGAGGCCCTGTGTGGAGCTCCTCTTGAGGCCCTGTGTGGAGCTGGTCTTGTGGCCCTGTGTGGAGCTGGTCTTGAGGCCCTGTGTGGAGCTCCTCTTGAGGCCCTGTGTGGAGCTGGTCTTGTGGCCCTGTGTGGAGCTGGTCTTGTGGCCCTGTGTGGAGCTCCTCTTGAGGCCCTGTGTGGAGCTCCTCTTGTGGCCCTGTGTGGAGCTGGTCTTGTGGCCCTGTGTGGAGCTCCTCTTGTGGCCCTGTGTGGAGCTCCTCTTGTGGCCCTGTGTGGAGCTCGTCTTGAGGCCCTGTGTGGAGCTCGTCTTGAGGCCCTGTGTGGAGCTCCTCTTGAGGCCCTGTGTGGAGCTCCTCTTGTGGCCCTGTGTGGAGCTGGTCTTGAGGCCCTGTGTGGAGCTCCTCTTGTGGCCCTGTGTGGAGCTCCTCTTGTGGCCCTGTGTGGAGCTCCTCTTGTGGCCCTGTGTGGAGCTCCTCTTGAGGCCCTGTGTGGAGCTCGTCTTGTGGCCCTGTGTGGAGCTGGTCTTGAGGCCCTGTGTGGAGCTCCTCTTGTGGCCCTGTGTGGAGCTGGTCTTGAGGCCCTGTGTGGAGCTCCTCTTGTGGCCCTGTGTGGAGCTGGTCTTGAGGCCCTGTGTGGAGCTCCTCTTGTGGCCCTGTGTGGAGCTGGTCTTGAGGCCCTGTGTGGAGCTGGTCTTGTGGCCCTGTGTGGAGCTCCTCTTGTGGCCCTGTGTGGAGCTCCTCTTGAGGCCCTGTGTGGAGCTGGTCTTGTGGCCCTGTGTGGAGCTCCTCTTGTGGCCCTGTGTGGAGCTCCTCTTGTGGCCCTGTGTGGAGCTGGTCTTGAGGCCCTGTGTGGAGCTGGTCTTGTGGCCCTGTGTGGAGCTCCTCTTGAGGCCCTGTGTGGAGCTCCTCTTGTTGCCCTGTGTGGAGCTCCTCTTGTGGCCCTGTGTGGAGCTCCTCTTGAGGCCCTGTGTGGAGCTGTCTTGAGGCCCTGTGTGAGCTGGTCTTGAGGCCCTGTGGAGCTGGTCTTGAGGCCCTGTGTGGAGCTCCTCTTGTGGCCCTGTGTGGAGCTCCTCTTGTGGCCCTGTGTGGAGCTCCTCTTGAGGCCCTGTGTGGAGCTCCTCTTGTGGCTCTGTGTGGAGCTGGTCTTGAGGCCCTGTGTGGAGCTCCTCTTGTGGCCCTGTGTGGAGCTCCTCTTGAGGCCCTGTGTGGAGCTCCTCTTGTGGCCCTGTGTGGAGCTCCTCTTGTGGCCCTGTGTGGAGCTCCTCTTGAGGCCCTGTGTGGAGCTCCTCTTGTGGCCCTGTGTGGAGCTCCTCTTGTGGCCCTGTGTGGAGCTCCTCTTGAGGCCCTGTGTGGAGCTGGTCTTGTGGCCCTGTGTGGAGCTGGTCTTGTGGCCCTGTGTGGAGCTGGTCTTGTGGCCCTGTATGGAGCTCATCTTGAGGCCCTGTGTGGAGCTCCTCTTGTGGCCCTGTGTGGAGCTCCTCTTGTGGCCCTGTGTGGAGCTCCTCTTGTGGCCCTGTGTGGAGCTCGTCTTGAGGCCCTGTGTGGAGCTCCTCTTGTGGCCCTGTGTGGAGCTCCTCTTGTGGCCCTGTGTGGAGCTCCTCTTGTGGCCCTGTGTGGAGCTGGTCTTGAGGCCCTGTGTGGAGCTCCTCTTGTGGCCCTGTGTGGAGCTCCTCTTGTGGCCCTGTGTGGAGCTCCTCTTGTGGCCCTGTGTGGAGCTCGTCTTGAGGCCCTGTGTGGAGCTCCTCTTGTGGCCCTGTGTGGAGCTGGTCTTGAGGCCCTGTGTGGAGCTGGTCTTGTGGCCCTGTGTGGAGCAGGTCTTGTGGCCCTGTGTGGAGCTCCTCTTGTGGCCCTGTGTGGAGCTGGTCTTGTGGCCCTGTGTGGAGCTGGTCTTGTGGCCCTGTGTGGAGCTCCTCTTGTGGCCCTGTGTGGAGCTCCTCTTGTGGCCCTGTGTGGAGCTGGTCTTGTGGCCCTGTGTGGAGCTCGTCTTGAGGCCCTGTGTGGAGCTCCTCTTGTGGCCCTGTGTGGAGCTCCTCTTGTGGCCCTGTGTGGAGCTCCTCTTGTGGCCCTGTGGAGCTCTCTTGTGGCCCTGTGTGGAGCTCCTCTTGTGGCCCTGTGTGGAGCTCCTCTTGTGGCCCTGTGTGGAGCTCCTTGTGGCCCTGTGGAGCTGGTCTTGTGGCCTGTGTGGAGCTCTCTTGTGGCCCTGTGTGGAGCTCCTCTTGTGACCCTGTGTGGAGCTCCTCTTGTGGCCCTGTGTGGAGCTCCTCTTGTGGCCCTGTGTGGAGCTCCTCTTGTGGCCCTGTGTGGAGCTCCTCTTGTGGCCCTGTGTGGAGCTCCTCTTGAGGCCCTGTGTGGAGCTCCTCTTGTGGCCCTGTGTGGAGCTCCTCTTGTGGCCCTGTGTGGAGCTCCTCTTGAGGCCCTGTGGAGCTCCTCTTGTGGCCCTGTGTGGAGCTCCTCTTGTGGCCCTGTGTGGAGCTCCTCTTGAGGCCCTGTGTGGAGCTCCTCTTGTCTCCTCCTCCGTCTCTGTTTCTGAAGCTCTCATCCTTCTCCTCTCCGTGTTCCCGTGTGCGTCGCGTCTCACACAAACCCTTCCCCTTCAAGTCGACGCCGGATGCCGATGCAGCCGCACTTCTTCGAGAGATTGACTCGCTACTTGATCCTCGGTTTGTCAAACACATATCGACTCTAAATCAAACTCACAGACTTTCTGTAGCAGGAAACGAGGAAGAGGAAAGCAGAGACAGAGACATCACATTCTGCTTTCTGAGTAACGCCCAGAGGATTCCTCTCCCTCCCCCAGACAGACACCTGCCCTCATGCCATCACTGTCCTGTCTGCATGTGGTGTTGTTCATGGACAGAGGGGCTGGGGGGGTTTGATAGCAGGAGATGAACGTGGAGATGAAACCTCGGCTGTGTTTCAAGTTTCAAGTTTCAAGTTTTTATTGTCACATCCCCTTTTATACAAGTATAATCGGTTCGTGAAATTCTTATGTGCAAAACACCCGACAGCAGTAGCAGACTAAAAAAAGAATAAGAATGAGAATAAACTATACAATATCCACACAAAAAAAAGAAGAAAGTATTAACAATATATATATAAAACAATGTAATAGAATATACATCATGGCAATATATATATATAAAACAATGTAATAAAATATACACTTTTTTGAGACTATATATATATATATATGTATATACATACAATATATATATACAATATATATATATAAACAATGTAATAAAATATACACCATGGCCATAGATATTCACAGAATATGTTCTGGTGTGTAGTGTTAATGAGGGTCTCAGTCCTTGTTCAGCAGCCTGATGGCCTGACTGAAGAAGCTGTCCCTCAGTCTGTTTGTGCGGCACTTGATACTGCGGTATCGCCTGCCTGACGGTAGAAGGGTGAACAGTTTGTGGCCGGGGTGGTTATTGTCTTTCATCATCCGTTTGGCCCTGGCCACGCACCGCTTGGTGTATATGTCCAGGATGGAGGAAGCTCACCTCCAACGATGTACTGTGCCGACCGCACCACCCTCTGTAGTGCCCTACGCTCCAGGGCGGTGCAGTTCCCGTACCAGACGGTGATGCAACCTGTCAGAACACTCTCGATGGTACTGGTGTAGAATGTTCTGAGGATGCGGGGCCATGTTGAATTTCCTCAGTCGCCTAAGGAAATACAGGCGTTGTTGGGCCCTTTTCACCACGTGAGTGGTGTGCGTGGTCCATGTGAGGTCCTCGGAGATGTGCACGCCGAGGAACTTGAAGCTGCTGACCCTCTACTGCACCTGCGTCTATGGAGATGGGGTGTGCTCTCCTCTCCGCTTCCTGTAGTCCACGATCAGCTCCTTGGTCTTCTTGACGTTGAGGACGAGGCTGTTCTCCTGGCACCACTGTACCAGTGATCCAACCTCCTCCTAGTAGGCTGTCTCGTCGTCGGGTGATCAGCCCCAACACTGTTGTGTCGTCAGCAAACTTGATGATGACGTTGGAGCTGTGCATGGCCGTGCAGTCGTGGGTGTACAGGGAGTAGAGGAGAGGGCTCAACACGCATCCCTGAGGGGCTCCCGTGTTGAGGGTCAGCGGCTCTGAGGTAGTACCGCCCATCCTCACCACCTGGCGGCGGCCCGACAGGAAGTCCAGTATCCAGCTGCACATGGTAGAGTGCAGGCCTAGACCTCTGAGCTTGGTGTCGAGCTTGGCGGGAACAATAGTGTTGAACGCTGAGCTGTAGTCCACAACCAGCATTGCACACAACAGTTCCTCCTCCAGGTGGGAAGAGGCGGTGTGAAGTGCCATGGCAATTGCGTCGTCGGTGGATCTGTTTTGACGATATGCAAATTGCCATGGGTCCAGCGTGGCAGGCAACATGGAACAAATGAAGTCCTTGACCAACCTCTCGAAGCATTTACTGACAATCGAGGTGAGGGCTACGGGTCTCCAGTCATTCAGGCAGGTTACCTTGGGGTGTTTGGGGACAGGCACAATGGTGGACATCTTGAAGCTCTCAGGAACAACAGCCTGGGACAGGGAGAGGTTGAAGATGTCTGCGAAGACTCCTGCCAACTGGTCTGCACATGCTCTGGTGGCGGGATGTGGTCGGGACCTGCCCCCTTCCGGATGTCCACCCGCTTGAAGGCTCTGCGCACGCCAGCCTCTGAGATGATCAGCAGGCTGGTCTCCTCGGCGGCGCTGCCTTGGCGGGCTGCCGTTCACGCCGAACCGAGCAAAGAATGTATTTAGCTCGCCTGGGAGGGAGGTAGAGGAGTTCTCTTCACCGCTGGTTTTCCCTCTGAAGTCCGTGATTGTCTGTAGCCCTTCCACACACCTCTCACGTCATGGCTCTTGAGCTTTTCCTCCACCTTGTTCCTGAACTCCCGCTTGGCAGAGCCGATGGTCTTACGGAGGTCGTAGCGGGCTCTTTTGTATTCCGCCATATTCGAGTCAAAGGCGGTGTTACGCGTCGGAGTGCAGCGCGAACATCGCCATTTATCCACGGTTTCTGGTTGGGATAAATCGAACCGACTTGGTAGGAACAACGTCATCTATGCATTTCTTGATGAACCCGGTGACTGAGGACGCGTACTCACTGACGTTGTTGTCCGACGCGACCCTGAACACATCCCAGTCAGCACGTTCAAAACAGTCCTGTAGCATAGACTCCGATTGGTCCGACCAGCGTTGCACTTCCTTCACAGCGATTGGTTGCTGCTTAAGCCTCTGCCTGTAGGCGGGGAGTAGTTGGATGGAGCGGTGGTCCGATTTGCCGAACGGTGGGCGGAGGAGGGCTTTGTATCCATCCCGGAAGGGAGTGTAGCAGTGGTCGAGAATCCGCTCCCCCCGCGTGTTGCTTTCTATGTGTTGGTAGAACTACGGGAGAGCTATCTTCAGGTTCGCTTTGTTGAAGTCTGCCGACACAATGAAAGCAGCGTCGGAGTGTCCCGACTCCTGCTGGGTGATCGCCCAGAGTTCCTTCAGCGCTATGTCCGTGTTAGCTTGAGGCGGAATGTACACAGCAGTTACGGTGACTGCTGTAAACTCCGGTAGCCAGAATGGTCGACACATGAGCTGTAGGTACTCCAGGTCCGGGAACAGAACGACTTGAGAGTATGTACATGACTTTGGTTGCACCAAGATCTGTTTATCATGAGACATACCCCTCCACGATCTTTACCAGAGAGAGTCTTTGTTCTGTCCGCGGTGGACGGAAAATCCTGCCGGCTCGATGGCTGAGTCGGTAACCTCCTCCGACATCCATGTCTCCGTAAGGCAGATGATGCAGTTGTCCTTAGTTTCCCGGTGGAATTGAATACGAGCCTGGAGCTCGCTTAGCTTATTGTCCAAAGACTGTACATTTGCCAGTAAAATGGTGGGTAGTGGGGGTCGATTGGCTCGACGTCTCAGCCTAACCAGCACGCCAGCTCGCTTCCCCCTCCGTCGGCGACGTTTGCGTGAGATCGCGCCTAAAATGGACGGAGATAGTTCCGCTACTGTTCCTGGCGGGACGTCCGAGTAAGAGTTGAAAAACTCTGGTAGGCGGCGAGCAACTGCCGATCCAATCTCCAGAAGTGTGCATCTGTCGTACGTTAACTGGCTGCTAACGTTTTGTGCAAAAATAGTCGCAATAAGAAGAATAAATAACAAAAAACTACTACAAAATCCGGGAGCTCGCAACACAGCCGCCATCACGTACGGCGCCATATATCATATCATGTGAAGCAGTCATCATGATTTGCTCTCTGTGGTCTTCATATCCTCGTATCATTACATCATGACTGGACAGTGGAGGACACATGGCGGGAGGCTCGGAAAGAGCTACAGATTCATTTTATCTCTTCTCTTGTTTCTTCTTCCTGTCAATCTGTCCTCATATTGTCCTTCTTTGTGTCTCTTTTTCAACTCATTCACCACTTCTAACAATCTGTTTTGATGTTCCCCTTCCTCTCGTCTCTCGCTGACCTCCCCTCTGCATCCTCCTCCTCCCTCCCTTCTTTACTTTATTCTCCTCTCTTTCCTTTCCTCTCCACAGGTCCAGAGTACATCCTGGATGCCACATCAACAGTATGTTATGCAACCTCCAGTAAGTGGAGCTCTCAGGAACCGAAGGTCTCGGTGTGATGCTCGGATCATTTCTCTGTCACGTATTTAACATCGCGGATTTTGTTCTTTTTCATTTGATCTCATATTTCAATGCAAATGATGCAGCTGACTTCTATTCCAATAAGCCGAAGCAGCGTGTGAGAGCCAAAGACCTGAAGAAGCTCCTCACAGACCCGAGCTCAGCGGCTCACATCCGTAACAGAAGGCTGCCCCCTGCTGGTTCAACATGAGACTGCAGACACAATGAGTGTAGAGGAAAAGATTCTCCTGATGTTAACATTCACGGATTAACACGATGGTCACATTTCACACACACGTCTCGGTGTGAGTCCACCCTCACCTGCAGATTCTCTTCTTCTTCTCTCTTCCTGACCTTCCTTCAGCCTCCCACTGTGTGCGGGGGTCCTACCTGTGACGCCGCCTCAGGCTCCAGGTGAAGCTGGCGCTCGGGGACACGAGTCCTCCACGCACCCTGAGCCTCCATGCAGGACGAGGCCCGGCGTGGCCTCGTCTGATTGGTTGTTGCTCAGAGCGGCAGGTTTAAGGAATGAGGACGCGATGGATTCCTATAGGGAACACACAATAAGCCTGAAGTGCTTCAGATGAGCAGTAAACATGAATCACCTCTTAAACGTTTATCCTCGCCGTGCCCAGCTCCCCTGGCGCCGCTCGTCTTCACATCGGGGATTTATCTTCTTTAACTCGCCTGTAAAACATGCACGGCATTTTTACACATCTCTCCTGAAAAGGACTTTACAATAGTTTAATATAATATACTACAATAATATCCGGTAATAGACAGGAGTCTAAATGCATGCCTGTCCCTGTGAGGTAGTGAACATTGATGTCATTAAGAAGGGAGGGAGTCCGTTATGAGGCCAGTCCAAAGGGGGTTTCAGCGTTAACGGCCGTCACGACTGGCAACCCAGACTCTTGTACACGGCGAGGCCTTGACCGCCATGACGCCGTGTCGCGGTGTCCTTCCCACTCGACGTGGAAGAGAAAGCTGGCTGCTCTTCTTTAAAGAAGTTGATCTTACAGGTTTGAGTTAAGTTGATCTCTAGGAAACGTCTGGTGGCTATTTTATACCTGCTAATAAAGTTATGCTCCTTGGAATTGTCATCTGTGGCGGCTGGAGGAGAGAGAGATACCTTTAAATCACACACACATCACACACACATGTTCTACACACATAATCACACACACATAATCACACTCTCTACACACATAATCACACACACATAATCACACTCTCTACACACATAATCACACACACATAATCACACTCTCTACACACACATCACACACACCAACACCAACTGCTGCCTGGCGTGAGCGGTCACACACACGCAGAGGTCGCCGGTTTAACAGCCGGTGAGTCATCGTGGGTTTCCCTTATGTCATCACTGAGAGAGAGAGAGAGAGAGAGAGGATCTGTGTGTGTGTGTGTGGGTAGATCTGTGTGTATATGTGTGTGTGATTTAAAGGAATCGTTCTCCAAACACACACATTGTGTTGTCACAGTTCACGTTGCCTCTGGTCCTGAACGTCTATAAGACCGTCCCCCGCCGTGTCCTCCCGCCGCAGGGCGCCGCCGTGGAGCCCGGCCTGTCCCTCCACCCCTCCGGCCTGATGGCTCCTCTCAGCCAGTCTCTGGGCGCCACCGGCAGCGTGAGCCGGGAGCTCTACCTCCACGTGTGTGTGTGTGTGTGTGTCCAATAGAGAGAGATGTACATGCCAACCTGTAGCGATGAGTGAATGATCTCACATTCTGTGTTTCCCCAAATGAGCTGCGAGCCAAGCGATTGCGTAACGTGTTGCGTAATGAAGCAGCGTCTCCCTGGGCCCTCTGTAGTTCCCCTCCGAGCCTCTAGAGGGCGTATGCATGACCGTCTGTGCCCTCCTCCTCTCTGCAGTACATGCCGGCTGCAGCTGCTATGCAAGGACCCTACATCCCCCAGTACACTGCAGTGCCGGCCATCACACTGGAGGTAAGGGCAGGCGGCGGCGGGCCGTATGATTCAGGATGCTCGCGAGGCCTCGGCGGGTCACTCGTCGCCACGTAGGGAACTCGCTTCCAAATGAGGGCGGGGCTTTGTGTAATTCGGGGGGTACATTTTACATTTGTAAAAGTCAGAGGAGCTGTTATCTGATTCTTGAAAAGAGGATCATAAAATGTAATTCGGTCATCTGGAGGAAGTCGATCCCTCCCCGTCCAATCAGGGCGGAGTGGATCTGTGACCCCTGACCTGTCTGCATGTTCCCTCTGAGCAACGAGACGCCGCCAGGTGGATTCTCACCGACTTGTTTGTGGTGTCAGGGCGTGGTGACGGACCCGTCCTCACAGGCCGCCGCCCCCCCGCCGCAGGACGCCGGCGGGCAGCAGCCGTTACCCGTGGAGAACACCGGAGATCCTTCCACAGCCTACTGCTACCGGCAGTCTAAGTGAGTGTGTGTGTGTGTGTGGGGGGGGGGGGGGGGAGGAGCCTGTGTCTCCAGCAGAAAGGGCAAAAGGGGAGGAGCTTGAGCACCAGTAGGGGCTACCTGGTGCCTGTTGAATAGTGTGTGTATATGCAAAGGTGAAGATGACTACAGTGTTGCACAGACAAGTGAAGCCAATTGTTGTTGTTGTTGTTGTTGTTGCTGCGTGTGAACCACATGTTGACCTTCTTCCTGGTGTTTATTCTTTTGGTTCCTCTGCCTCCTCGGTAACCTGCCGCCGGTGTCTTTACCTCCGGAGTGTCTCTACTTTCTTTCCTCCTCCAGATAAGCAGACGGTCCGCCGCCGACCAAGAGAGACGCAACGGGGACAGAAGAGTGGGCGACATGAGGGGAGGAGGCTTCCACCAATTAAAAGACTGAATGAAACAGATCATCCATTATATTTCTCACCTGGTTGAACCAAGGAAAAGAAAAAAGAAAGGAAACAAAGAAACGACGATTGGCCGAACCGGAGCACGATGAAGTCCATCGCCGTCTGCATCTCCGGGTCGTTTCCGCTGTGAGGCTGGACTTTGCCTCTGGGGAGAAAGAGAAGAAGACGGACTGAAAGCTGAACTCCACCCACACGATGTGCAGAAGGAAAGAACATCTGCAGGTAGATCTTCAGACTTTTTTTATCCAGAAAGAAAAGAAGCAAAGTCTAGAAAACAAAACCCAGCTCGTCTTCCTTTGATATTCAGCTCCATTGTTTTCTTTCATTTTATTATTTGAGTAGTTTTCTAGAATATCAATTTTTTCGTAAATCTTTATTGCCTTAATTTTCTCAAACTTTGGGGAAAAAACTTTTCCATAGTGTTGAATGATTTGAGAAGTTCTTAAAGAGTTCTCGAAGCTATTTGTACAGGATTTTTTAAAAAGGTAGTAATGTATGAAGATGATTTTATGTGGTGGTTAAAAAAGAAACTTCTTAAATGCAGCTTGTGGGAAGGGTCCCTTCTCTTCCTCCTGGGACACGTTAACATGGGACAACACTCGGTCTCCTCCTCACGTTTGTATTATGTTGGTTTTGTCCTTTAACCTTCAGAAGGTTTTGCTTCTCTCTGCAAGAAGAAAAGTAAAAAGAAAAGTTTCTGACACTCACAGAATGCAGAAATAAATGCTGTAGGACTTTAAATGTGCAAAAAGCAATAGTTTCAGTCAGACTGTTGACAGTTTCTTGAGTCTTTCTTAACCGTTGAACACAAGCAGCCGTCAGGTGGCACCTTTTATACCAAAGATGAAGAAACGAGAGTGAAGCTCCTTAAGTTGCTGTTTCTTTATTCGCTCACCTCTGGACCTGGGACTCGTAGTGATGGTTGGCATGAGAGACGATCAAGGTGTGAGCGGCCGCTTCGTTCGGCTCGTGAACATCCTGACGGGTCGAGGAGCAACGCCGGGTTTTCCGTTTTTGGGTCGCCTCCTTTGTTGTCGTGTTGTTGTCTTTCTGGAGAGCTGATGATGACGCGTGAGCTGCTGAATGCTTTTCACTCATAAGGCTCGAGGCTCGTGTTGGGTGGCAGAGGAAGAGGTGCCGCTCCAGAAGGACATCTGAAGCCAGGATACTGTGGAGGAAGGGAAGTCGTATCCTCGATATCGATACTTAAGAAGCATCCTGCAAGTCGTGGCGACAGAGGAGACGAGTTTCTGGTTGAAATCCTCGAGAGAAATCTGAGAAGAAGACTTTCTTTTTTGGTCAGATGTGGTAATAACAATCTGCACTATGTCCTGAGTAACGGAACAAGAACTCCCCTTTAACGTCACTGGCTGAGCTCTGAGGTCACACCCTTGAAGCCCCGCCTACCTGACACTGCCAACGAAAAGAAGCTAACGATACTAGCAACAGACGGACGCAGTGCGGTTCTACCAAAATCAAGCAGATACAAAAACCTCTAAGGGAACATACATTATTGAGAGAAGAGAGAAAGTAGAGAACAAAAGTACTATTTATGAGATCTTTTCTGTACAGGTGTGTAAAAGAAGATGCAACAGAAATAACTTGTTGCTATTTTTTTATTTTCTTGGTCACATGCCTCCCATGTGTTTCAACGTGTGGTCCTGAGAGTGTCTGTAGAACCAGTGGATGTTGCTGTAATTTCAAATGTCTCTTTTCTTTTTCGACAAGTCTTTCAAAAATAAAATGTTTTAAACAGTCAATACGTGTCTCTTTTTTATTCTGTAGCTACAACGCATCACCACTAGAGGGCGCTGTGGGGCACAGTATGAAACGAGGTGACTGGAAGAAGAGCAGCAGGAGAGCTTCCTGTGTGTGTTTGTGGTTTTACAGATGCTCAGTGGACACAGACACAAGCGAGGCGTTTAGATTCAAACAGGCACATCTGATACACGTCCTCAAATCATCTTTAAAGAAATAAAAACCAGGGTTTAGTCTTCAATGTATCACCATGTTGAGCTCAGGTAATCAGAAAGCTAACGATGCAACAGGGAAACTATATCATACAACGGAAACCAAAGGTTCCGTGAGTAGATACGTTTATTACACAATGGAGAGAAGTATTATCACAACAGGACTAAGACAGTCAGTGTGAAGGAGGCCGGGCCAAGGAGGCAGGAGGCATTGGGGAGGAGGCAGGAGGTATTGGGGAGGAGACAGTGGGGAGGAGGCAGGAGGCATTGGGGAGGAGGCAGTGGGGAGGAGGCAGGAGGCATTGGGGAGGAGGCAGGAGGCATTGGGGAGGAGGCAGGAGGCATTGGGGAGGAGACAGTGGGGAGGAGGCAGGAGGCATTGGGGAGGAGGCAGTGGGGAGGAGGCAGGAGGCATTGGGGAGGAGGCAGGGGAGGAGGCAGGAGGCAGTGGGGAGGAGACAGGAGGCATTGGGGAGGAGGCAGGAGGCAGGAGGCATTGGGGAGGAGACAGGAGGCATTGGGGAGGAGGCAGGAGGCATTGGGGAGGAGACAGGAGGCATTGGGGAGGAGACAGTGGGGAGGAGGCAGGAGGCATTGGGGAGGAGTCAGGAGGCATTGGGGAGGAGACAGTGGGGAGGAGGCAGGAGGCATTGGGGAGGAGGCAGGAGGCAGTGGGGAGGAGGCAGGAGGCATTGGGGAGGAGGCAGGAGGCATTGGGGAGGAGACAGGAGGCTGGGGAGGAGACAGTGGGAGGAGGCAGGAGGCATTGGGGAGGAGACAGTGGGGAGGAGGCAGGAGGCATTGGGGAGGAGACAGTGGGGAGGAGGCAGGAGGCATTGGGGAGGAGACAGTGGGGAGGAGGCAGGAGGCATTGGGGAGGAGGCAGTGGGGAGGAGGCAGGAGGCATTGGGGAGGAGGCAGGAGGCATTGGGGAGGAGGCAGGAGGCATTGGGGAGGAGACAGGAGGCATTGGGGAGGAGGCAGGAGGCATTGGGGAGGAGACAGGAGGCATTGGGGAGGAGACAGGAGGCATTGGGGAGGAGGCAGGAGGCATTCGGGAGGAGGCAGGAGGCATTCGGGAGGAGACAGGAGGCATTGGGGAGGAGGCAGGAGGCATTCGGGAGGAGGCATTGGGGAGGAGACAGGAGGCATTGGGGAGGAGGCAGGAGGCATTGGGGAGGAGACAGGAGGCATTGGGGAGGAGACAGGAGGCATTGGGGAGGAGGCAGGAGGCATTGGGGAGGAGGCAGGAGGCATTGGGGAGGAGACAGGAGGCATTATAATCAGTGTGTCAACATTAAGGTTACTATTGTTGTATCTTTGCTCCTTGGGTTTCGCCGGCGCCGTTTGAATGAGGACTTGTTTGGAAAAGAAGTTTCGAGAAGACCCAGCACTCAAAGAACACGAAGTTTATTCTTTCAAAGTACAAAGTAAAACAGACGCTTCGTTCGAACGGCTGGGAATCCACGGGTCGTGTATCAGGAATTCAACGGAGATATGTGTGTTTACAGTTTATATAGACAAGAGACAGAGGGGAGGTCTCATGTTCGATTCTATAGGCTCCCCAAAGAATCCCCATAGCCCCCCTTCCTCTCCGGCACGTTGGCCACCAAATATGGATCTATGGCGCCGTTCCCTGCTGTGAACTGTCGCGCCAGCTTGATGACAAAAGAGCTTTTCCCTCCAAATATGCTTGAGGCCTTGTAGGCCTCAGATCTATAAACTAGCTGTATCTTTTAAGAGTAATATGAAAATACACGACATATTCCCCCCTCGAGAGTTGATAGACTCTCGCCAATAAACAAACAATCAATGCAAACATACAGGTGTATTATCATGACAAAAATACCACCCCGTCCTTCAGTAAAGTTCCAACATTACTGTGACTGTATGAAGTGTAAAAGTGGTGTAAAATGAAGTATTACATGTGAAATTGAAAAACCTGTCAGGCAGTTATCTTTTCTTAAAATATCATTTAGCAATTTAGACAGGAAAATTATTTCACGGTCCCTCTGCCTAGGCGACCCTAAATTAAACTCCATACCACTGAAATCAGAAAGGTTTTAGCAAATTGTGTAGGGAAATGGTTTTTTAGCAAATACATCAGGAATTCCTCAGTAAATAATAACAAAATAATGATGTCCAGGGGTCCGGCTGGTCATCCCATTGGACCTTTCCCCCAGACCTCCTCCTGCCTGTTCCCCTGCTGTCCCTAAATGTCACGCCGAATAAACACTTGAGATTCCATTATATTTACCAAAGAACAGAAAATATCGTTTCCCCCACAATTAACACCTAAACAAGAAAATACATTCGTAATTTTGATAATGACAAATCTACAAGAATACACAAGAGTATGTAACACTTTAGCTCTTCAGCAGCTGGACTCGGTTCTTGAGGACGTCTTGACTCTGGTGGTTGTTCCACCAGTCCTTGTCCAGAGTCTTGTAGGCCACTGGTATTGTTCATGTTTGATATAATCGACTCCATTCCACCCAGGGAGTCCTTCAGCACTCCATCCTCCCCTGTTGTCTCCCCCGTTGTTCTAGAATGACAGAAGAGACGACCAGTATCCTTGCATACACAACAGACACAAATCAGACATCAACACAGATTAACACTTTTATGAGTAAATGTAAAATTATAAAACATCCCTGGTAGTTAGGTGTGATGCATTTATGGCTTTCAGTGTTGACAGGATGGACTTTTCTTCTATTTTTACAGCTTTTGTCTGGGGGATTGATGTATTCCCCCCTAGTATCACTAGTGATACTATGTGAACTCTAAGTCCTAAACCGGGCCGCTCACTCCCAACGGGTGAGTCGTAAAAAGAACACTTGTAATCTCCCTGATCTTCCGGTTGAGGTTGTCGTATATACAGACTGCAATCTCTCTTAATCTCCAGTCTCCTTCTGTCAGTGAGTAATGTAAACTTCCCTGCTGGTAGTTTCCCTTCTAGGTCTATAACCCTGCCACGGCTATCTTCCCACTCAACTCTACGTTTCCCGTTTCTTCTGTCTACTCCGGGGCACTTGCACGGAAGCTGAACTGACTTTCCCAAGGTCACTTCAACCCTGGTCCTTGTAACGGTTTGGTTTAAGCCTTTTCCTAACGGGTCTCGGGCTCCTCTGTCCCCCCACCTCTCTGAGTTGTCCTGTCGTGGGCTCACTCCTCTGTGAGACCCCAGGAACATCACAGCCAACCGAGCTAGGTCTTGCTGTATCTGGGACATGTTGGATGACAATATCGCGATACCCATTTCCCTGCCCATCTCCTGTGCAAACGTCTCCGGCATCATCAGAAGTGTGTAGAGGAACATCAACATTATCTTCTTCCTGGACGGCCTCTCCTTCTGAATTCTGACTCTGTGGATTTTCATGCATCCTCCTGTCTGGCGCATGTTCTCCCGCATCGTTGTCAGGCTCTCTCGAGCCTTCCACCTCTTGAATCTGTGACTGTGTCGCCTCCTCTCCAGGTGCTTTGACACAATGTGATAAGTGGTACCACGTTGGTGACCCCTTGACCTGGACCGCGGTTCCCGTACTGCGAATCACCTCGAATGGTCCTTCACGACGTTCAGTATACCACTTCCTTCTGAATACCTTTACGAACACCTTGTCTCCAGTCTGCACTGTGTTCCTGGTTTGCTCTTCGAGCTCTGCTTGTCCCTCCTGTCTTGCCTGCCTGGCGGAAACATATGTGGATATTCTTTTATGTAGATTAACCATATATGTAACATACTTTTGCATTTCATCTTCTAAAAGGGCCAAGCTTGGTCCTTTCCCACTTGTCCGTAGACAAGGCGTTGGCATCAGCCTTCCTGTAACCAACTCATGCGGTGTCATGTGTAAATCGCGGAGTTCACTCGAGCGACATACCATTAACGCCAATG
Organism: Pseudoliparis swirei; assembly: GCF_029220125.1. Taxonomy (NCBI): domain Eukaryota; kingdom Metazoa; phylum Chordata; class Actinopteri; order Perciformes; family Liparidae; genus Pseudoliparis; species Pseudoliparis swirei. The sequence goes on along the minus strand of NC_079409.1, from coordinate 23,047,027 downwards.
GCAGTGCTGCCACCCAATTCAAACCCGTGTGCTGACATATTTTGACAATACGATTTTTTAGAACACCATTCATTCTTTCGCACATCCCTTGACTTTGCGGATGGTAGACTGCACCAAGGCGCTGTTTAATTCCTAGTTTTCGCAAGATCAATTTCACCGTTTGTCCACAAACTCTTTCCCATTGTCTGAGGATATTCGGTCTGGGAGCCCCATCTGCATATGACCTCTTTACACAAGAACTTGGCAACTGACTGAGCATCTTTACGTTTTGTCGGGCATGCTTCCGGCCATCGGGAAAATCTGTCCACAACGACCAGCATGTATCTTTTACCGTCAATTGGTTTTATCATGTCCACGTAGTCCACCACCAGTTCTCGCATTGGACCTCTTGGGGTTGGAATGTAACCTGGTGGGACCGTCACTCCGCTCCGAACATTGTTTTTTAGACAAATTGTGCACCTGCCTATCACATAATCAATCTGTTGAAGCAAATAAGGTGCCCAGAAACCATATTCCTTTGTGATTTTTCTCTTGACTTCCCCCCTTGCCACGTGAGCCATACCATGCGCCTCATGAATCATTAGGCCCAACAAGTCCGGTGGTGCGATTATCAGTCCCTCATGATTTCTCCAAAGTTCGGTAGAATCTCGGGTGGCCCCCCGCTCTACCCACAGCTGTTTGTCCGTTTCCGGGGCGGCTTCCTGTATCAAAATTACATCTTTGAGTGTTATTTTGTCTTCCAAGGTCACTTCATGAGTGACGAGCAGGATTTTGCCCACTTTGTTTGCTCCTGTGACTGCTTTGGCTGCTTCGTCTGCCGCTCTGTTCCCTTTTGAAATCTTTGAAGCATCCTTTTTGTGTGCTGCACATTTGGCTATAGCTATTTCTTTGGGCTTCATCATAGCGTGCAGCAGTTTCATGATCTGGGCGTGATGTTGTATTGGAGACCCATCCGTTTTCTTGAATCCTCGGTTCTTCCATACGGATCCAAACAGATGACACACATTATGCGCATACGCAGAATCGGTGTATATTGTCACTCGCTTTCCTTCGGCCAGCAAACACGCTTCAGTCAGGCCCCTGAGCTCTGCAAGCTGCGCCGATGCCGGCTGTGGTATCACTTCAGCTTTTTCAACAGTGAATCCGGTTCCTTGGGCTTTCACCACGGCGTATCCAGCACTCAACTTGTCTCCAATACGATAACAGGAGCCGTCCGTCCAATACTCCAGGTCCACCTCACTCAACGGGAGGGCTTTCAAATCCGACCTCAGTCTGGAGTATTTCTCTGCTTCATGAACACAATCGTGTGGCTCCCCGTCCTCTGGAGTTGGCAAATTTTCCGCTGGATTTGTCGTGACACACCTTACGAGTGACATCCTCCTGCTCTAAAAGCCTATGATAGTCTCTGAGCCTAGACATAGTCAAATTGTTCTTTCCATAGTTCAAAAGATTTCTGAGACTATGATGTGTAAGAATTGTCACCGGGTACCCCATGGTCACTGATGATGCTTTACTGTACATTAGAGAAACCCCCACCATTGCCCTGTAGCATAGTGGTAGTCCTAACTCTACTTCTGAAAAAGCAGTGGAGTAGTAGGAAATAGGTTGAGGCCCTGTTCCCGTCCCTGTTGGCTGACAAAGGACTGCACATGTATGTTTACCCCCAATGGATGTAGATACATATAGCACGAAATTCTTGGAGTAGTCGGGAAGAGCCAAGGCCGGAGCCTCCTGCAATCTCTTTTTTGTCATTTCAAATGCCCAAAGGCCATCGTGCGTCCAAGAAAGGTTGCAGTGGGTTTAGCATTTCCAGTGTCATGATCATAGCTCTCAACGGTCCCGTTAAGCTGGCATACTCCTCAACCCACGCTGAGGAATACCCTGCAATGCCAAGGAATGTCATCATCTCTCGGACTGTTCTGGGTTTTGGAGCCGTTCGAATGGCTTCCAGATGAATTTCAGAGATGCTTCGGTGTCCCATCGTGATTTGTTGGCCCAAATATGCCACCTTCTCCTGGCAATATTGTAGCTTTTTCAGAGAGGCCTTGTGTCCTTTCTCTGCCAGTATTTGAAGCAGTTTAATTGAGTCTTTATGGCATGTGTCCTCATCAGTTGAACAAATGATAATGTCATCCACGTACTGAATCACAGTACTTTGTATCACCTGATCTATCAAGACCAAATCGTCTTTCAATATTTTGTTGAAGATGTGAGGACTGTGTTTGAAACCTTGTGGCAGTCTCTCATACTCGTATGATTGTCCATTGTATGTGAAACCAAATAGTCCTTGACTCTCTTTGCTTAGTGGTACGCTGAAAAATGCACCACATAAATCTACCACTGTGAAGTGTGACGCGTTTGCAGGGATTTGGTCTAGCAAGGTGTGTGGATCTGGCACCTCTGCTCGAAAGTCAGTTACCGCTTCACTGCTCTCAAATCATGTGTCAGGCGATAAGAATTGTCTGGCTTCTTCACTGGCAACAAAGGCGTGTTGCTCTGGGCGTTCTGTGTTATCCTCAAGACACCTGCCTTCAGAAGTCCTTCAATCTGTGGTGCGATTCCTCGGATTGCCTCTTCCTTCAGTGGGTACTGGTTTTTCCAAGGTGGACTGGCTCCTGGTCTGAGTTCAGTTCTTACTGGTTGGGCTGACTTTACCAGTCCAATATCAGTACTATGTCGCGCCCATAAATCTTCTGGAACTTGTTGTAACATCTCTTCTCTTAATGCATCCGAGTCCAGTTTGACACTGCAAATTGATTCGTGTGTCATCCTCGCAGTTTGTGGCTGTCCTTGTCCTTGAGCCGAGATCATAATCATGATGAATCGCTGATCCTCGCTCCTCCAAATGGCCTGATTTTCTTTTAGGGGTGTGAACACAGCTTCTTCAGCTTCTGCCATCATTTCTCCTATCTGCTTCTGCGTGTGTTCTTCATTTACCAACAAGGTCACATGCGGCACACTCCTTGTGATATCAAACTCTCTGTTCACGTAGTCGTCCCGGTGTATCTTCATTGCTGCTCCTTGTGGTCCCACAATTATGCAGCCTGAATTGAGTTGGACTTGCTTTGGTTGGTGGCTTAGCCATTCTTCTGGGTTGGGTTGGGCGTTTTTGTCGAAGTACTTGAGCGTGCAGTGAAGTGGATTCTCTGGAAGTTTCGCATTGGGCATATTGGCGATGATAAATTTCTCCCACAACTTGGCAGGCGCCACAAGGTCTTCCTGGAGGTTTCCGATCCAGAATACTGTAGGTGCTTCCGTCTCTGTTTTCATCACTGATTGATGAAAGATATCGTTTGGTATTTCAACCAGACAGCCGTCTGGAGTACACTTTATTGTACACTTCAACCTACATAACGCATCTCTTCCCAACAGCGCTATAGGTGTCTGTTCAGAGACCAATATGGGTAGTTTGATCTTTACTTCCTGGTAGCTGAGATCAACTGGCTCTGTAAGAGGGATCAGCTGTTTTACTCCCTCAAACCCGATTGTCCGGATCCATTGGCCAGACATGGGGAGATGTGTAGCATCTTTAGGCCGAATACAGGTGAAAGCCGCTCCGCTGTCTACCATCACTTCCAATGGTCGATTATTTATTTTCACCTTTATCGTTGGATCTTTCTCCGGGCCTGATACTACCAGCTGGCACCTCCCCCTCGAGTCTTCCGGGCACCTCTATAGCCCTGGTTCCGGGCCTCTGTCAGGGTTTACTGGTCCTTGGTTCGCTCCGGATTGGCCCTGTATCCTCCTCTGGGATTTCCTCTATTATTTCCTCTGAAATCTCCTTGGTTACACTCCCGGGCGAAATGGCCAAGGGCTCCACACGTATAGCATTCGTCTGAACGCTGTTGGGAATTGGGATTATACCGTCCTCCTCTTCCCGCATTTCTGTGATTTCTCCCATTCCAGGGTTGTTCTTGGTTGTTAACTGCCCGTGGGTAGAAGGCGGGAGCTACTGGAGATTGCTGTAGCTGCTGGAACTGGGCCTGGTATGGCTCTGATGTCAACACAGGTTGAGTTGGTGGTGCCTGACTCTGCATAACCAACGCTTGCTTCCTCTCTGTCCTCTTTGTTTCTACGAGTTGTATATTGTTCAATTTCCTGAGGGTTTCTTGTTCCTGACCCTTGATGTCCTGGTCTTTCTTCCTATACAGCTCCACCTGGTGTGCAATATGATCAGTGTACACTCTTCTTTCCATGCTCCCAAGCCCAACCACTTCTGCCAATTTGCTTCGTACTGGCAGCGGCAAACCCAGCAGGATCTTGCCTCTCAACACTGACTGGTCCATGCGACTCAAATCCGGATCATTCCCTGTGACATTCCTCCACGTTTGATGAGTTCTTGACACATACGCTCTTGGGTTCTCAGCCTCTCCCAGTGGTTCAATCAAGATGTTGTCGGGATGCACATTTGTCGGAAATGTCTCCTTTAGTGCCCTACACAAGCGACCTCTGCTTGCCGCGAACAGCTCTGAGTCATTTACAGCCGTTCCCACGTACCGCGCCAGTCCAGCTTTTTCTAGGATTTCTCCCATGCCGTGGACCCCAAGGAGATTAGCCAGGAGTCTTTGATGTCTCCCATCGCTGGCTGTGAGCCAATCATGATTTCTTCCAGTTTTGCAATCCAAGGATGTGCTCCGTCTTGAATAATGGGCAGTTTTTCCAGTATATTTGACATATCGGTGCTCAGCAATGGCTTATACTCCAGATTCTGGCCTCGGACGATCACTGGGCACATTGTCTTGGGCGTGGACTGTTTCCTAGGGCGCAATCTGTTCTTCATGCCTGATTGCCTTGAGTCTTCTCTTTGTAAATCTTCCTTCTGTACCTGCAACTCTTCCAACTGCTTTATCAGCTTCCTTTGTTCTTTCTGTCTTTCAGTTTTCTTCAAGTCACGGAGAAGCCGGTCGATGCTTACTTCAACCTCTCTCACAGTCCTCTGTGTATCCTCTTCATCGCTGCCCTCCTCTTCATTGTCTTGAGTGGTTCTATCTCCTCTTCTTTCCGCTCTAGCCAGCGTCCGCTTAACTTTAGGATCGTATCCCCCCACGTCCTCTTCTTCATCACTCTCGTCGATTTCTTCATCACTCAATTCCACCCAATCGACCTCAGTCTCCCAGTCAGTTGTCTTCTTCCTTCCGGAATTTGGATACGTTGTTATGGTTGTCTCCGCTCGTCCTCTCTCGGTTATTTGGTCCTCACTGTCTCTGACCAGATAAGATCCCTTCTGACTCATCACTGGGAGCTGCGGATAAATCCTCTTGGGCTTCTTCTCTTCTTCATGGCACGGTCGTCTTTTTACTGGATTCATATGTGAGAAAGTTGGATCGGTGTCGGTCAGCAGTTTCTCAGTTTGTTTCGTATTTTGCTCTATTTCTTCCGCGTATTTATCTCTTTTCTTGATGGTAGCATTCCTGAGCTTCTGTCCTTCTTCTTCAAATAACCGAAGGATGCCAAGCTCCACCAGTCTCTTCTCTTTGCGTCTACCTCCCTTTGTGCCTTTCTTTTGGCCTGCCTTGTATGTGGACACAAGTACCTTCATCACGTTAATCACGTCTGGGTTGAGTGTCCCCTCCTTGGGCCACGGTTGGTCAACCTGGGGCCATCGTTTTGACCATTTCTTGGATATCTTTGCGATGTTTGCGATGCCGCTGACCAAAGGATTGTTTTTCTGTACTACATCAACTGGAGTAGATACCTTTGGCTCTTTGGTGACATTTTTCCCCATTATGACGGCTTTCTTACGCACTGTTATTATTGTATTGTTTATCGCAAGCTCAAAGTACTTCAATTAACCAATTAACAGAAATCAATAAACAAAAACAAATCAATTAACCAATCAACGAATTACTCAAATCAACAAGAATTAATCCATCAACCAATTAACGAATTAATCAAATCCAGACTCCCCCCTTTTATTAATGAGATTGATTTGTCTCTGCCAAAATACCAAAGGCTCACAGGCCCAACCCTGAGTAATGTATGTGCTAATCAACACAGCAAGTGCATACCCTCGTTCCTGACACCAAATGTCAAGCAGAGGTTTGCCCTCTGTCCTCGAATGTGGTCTTGAACTCTTCTAGCAATGTCCGTGTTGAATCACCATTCAGCACATATCAAAACAAACACTGCATAAAAACATAAGCAAAGCAACATAAAGAAAAAGAAAAATGAAAAGTAAAAGAAAAATAAAAAATTATGAAAATTTAATAATAAAAAAATTAAAAAATAAAAATAAAAATTAGAATTAAAAATTAAAAATTAAAATTACAAATTAAAAATAAAATTAAAGATTCAACTGAACAAATTAAAATTTAAAATTAAAATGAACAAATTAAAATTAAGTAAATAAAATGAAACCGTATTTGTCAGCCGCGTTTCGACCAACTATTATGTACCCCAATTTAATTAAAATTGTACTTGATCAGTCAGCCGCCAAGCCTTCATGTGTTTACCTAGATCAATGTTCTACAGTTTCACCAATGTATGCAGCTTTACAATGTGTATCATGAATATCTGACTTTGACTCGAATATATCAACACAAATGAAAAAGCTTGTGGAGTGAAACAGGTACCGGCCTTTTGTTGCAGACTGTCCAGCAGGTGGTGCCAAACGTCAGTGGCCACGCCCCCAGCCTGGACCTTGGTGTTAACTGGTTCTTTGTCCTCTTTTCTCTCAAATCTCATTCGTCATAAAATGAGTAAAAGAACAGAAATATGAAATGGTTAGGTTCTATCAGCATGTAACCTTATGTTTAACAGACTGTGTTCTCCCCTGTGCATGGCTTCCATCTGTGTAACCCAACACTTTCACCCCGTTCCCCCCACCCGTGCACCAGATGTACGGACTGAGATGAGGATGTTTGCCCACAAGATGGCGATGACTAGTCGACCACCACGTGTTCGTTCACCGTGGGACTCTCGCGAGAGCACGAGTCAGTCCTCTACTATTTTTTTTTTTTATTTCGACGCAACTCCCTAACGGAGCTTATTTAATCTTATAAATCAATATCTTATTAACTAGTTAGTCTCCTCTTCAGGGAACTCACGTTTGTCTTTACGTTCTCTTATAGAATAAAAATGCACGGCGTGATTTAGAGTTTATTGAAAAACTCTTCTCTTTTCACATCTGTTACCATTTAGAAAAACCGCCACACACACGCACACAGCAACTCAACGCACACACGCCAGCAGGCTCGCGCGCACGCACACACACACACACACTGGGTGCAGATTCTCCGGCCGAAGAAATCGCCCCCACCTTTTTTATTTCTCCCCTGTGATCAGGCAATGTGCCTACACGACGCACAAATGGCTATTTTCTTTCCTAAAATCAGTCATTTATACCATTCATCCGTATTAGCATGCTCTTGCCGCTTGTTCCTCTCTTAAGGTTTAATTTCTGCTACCGTCCGAGACTTTATTTCCGATGAGAGGCTGCTTCGTGCATTTATTCGTCAATAACCGCAGAGTGGGAGCATACAATCGTACTTTATTTCTCAATCTCGTTAAGCCAGTACTAATTTCTTTAGACTATGTTCTATCCGATTTAAGCAGCTCTATGATCATTTTCCTTTTAGGTCCTTTAACCTTCTCTCTCTTAATCCCTATTCGTTCCTTGTTACTTATCTCTGTTTCTCTGACTATGCGCAATGTTATTTTAGCGATTAACTTTCCCGCGTCTTAACGTTAAAACAAATCAAAGGCCTTATTTTCGGATAACTGCACTTACTAATTAACACACCTTAATAACATTCGCTATTTTACCCCTCTATTACTTTACCCCGAAAAAACTTTTCCCTCTCAATTCAAACGCAACTTTTTCTCCCCGCACTCAAATATGCAGGAAAAATAAAAATATCGTTCGACACGGTGAAATTATTCTTGAACCACGGCTCACACACAGACTGCACTTTAATGAACCAGCATCTCAATGACGTCAGCAGATGCTCACCGTGTTTGTCGTCCCCGAGTATTCTCACACGTGACTGTTCGTAGACGCCACTTGTTGTATCTTTGCTCCTTGGGTTTCGCCGGCGCCGTTTGAATGAGGACTTGTTTGGAAAAGAAGTTTCGAGAAGACCCAGCACTCAAAGAACACGAAGTTTATTCTTTCAAAGTACAAAGTAAAACAGACGCTTCGTTCGAACGGCTGGGAATCCACGGGTCGTGTATCAGGAATTCAACGGAGATATGTGTGTTTACAGTTTATATAGACAAGAGACAGAGGGGAGGTCTCATGTTCGATTCTATAGGCTCCCCAAAGAATCCCCATAGCCCCCCTTCCTCTCCGGCACGTTGGCCACCAAATATGGATCTATGGCGCCGTTCCCTGCTGTGAACTGTCGCGCCAGCTTGATGACAAAAGAGCTTTTCCCTCCAAATATGCTTGAGGCCTTGTAGGCCTCAGATCTATAAACTAGCTGTATCTTTTAAGAGTAATATGAAAATACACGACACTATTCATTTCAGTTATGAAACCACAACAAAACATCACTCTACAACGGCTCTGCAGTTTAATCTTTTATTATTTCATTCAATGTGCATCTCTCATAATCGGGACATTCATATGATATATTGGAGCACGATGCAAGACGGCCGTCACCCCGGTGAAAACATCCACATGTGAGAAGAAATGATCCGATCCTGTTCATCCACACTGAGCTGGACCCGTTCTGTTCACAAAGCCCCGCGGACCGGCCAACCAGAGGCAGGGGGCGGGGCTTCAAAAACAAGACTTCACATCAAAGCACCGTAAACTAGAACGGGCACTCGGTAGAGCGCATACCTTCGCATATCACAAGATTGGGCATTGAATTATGAACATTTTGGCATTAGTTGCATGCCAATTGGATGAAAATTGACCGCGCTATGGTAAAAAGAATATTTTGACCTTTCCATGACCTTGACCTTGACCTTTTACCCGATCGATCCCAAAATCTAATCAACTGGTCCCCGGATAATAACCAATCATCCCACCAAATTTCATGCGATTCGGTTTAATACTTTTTGAGTTATGCGAGTAACACGCACGCACACATACAAATACACGGCGACGTTATTACCTTCCGCATTTTCAATGCGAAGGTAATAACGTCCATCACCCGGCGAGGTAGGAGCTCCTCCTTCATGCGGCGGAGGGCACGCGTCGGCAGAGCGGCCGCGTGACAACCGCGGCGATCCCTGATAAACAGAATGCAGTATAGACATAAAACACGTACGTGGCAGAGGGCCGTCCCACTGGGTGCTGAGAGAAGTTCAATGACACGTGGAACACAGAGGCGGCTCCTGGCTCCCCTCAGGGGCCACGTCTGGAAGCACACGATGCAAAGGCAGCGCGGCACTTTAAGATTACGCAATGTGCGACGAGAACAAGTCGTGGACACGTCTGGGGTTCGTTATGTTATCTGTGCCTCATTCAGGCACTCTGTTCTTTTATTTTGAAAGGGGTTTTGTCACGGCTCAATCGAACCAGTCAACAAGCGAAGCTCGCTCGCAGACTCGACGTCCGGAGCGAACACACGGACACCGGGTTCATCTTGAGGCTCTTCTTTGGGTTTCCATGAAGGCCTCATGATTGAAATTGAGGGCAGTAAAAAGCTCGGGCTGAAAAAATACAGCGCCTCGGCTAACGCTGCCGTACCTCCCACGACTCGCCGACCGTTCCTCTGTGGCCGGAGCTCTCAGTAGCAAGCGCGAACCAGGAATATGAAAACAAAGACAACCGTTATGATCGTTAGGGCCGAGAAGAGAAAGATGAGGCCGGCAAACACGGGGTTGGTCAGGGGGTGGATTTCTTTCACTTCAGACGGGATCATGTTGGACATCGTCAGCATGTAGCCCAAACTCCAACCGATGCTGGTTTTCTCGACCTGGAGAAAAGAGACAGGAAGAGACGGCCGTGTGAGGGGCGTGGCCTCAGCATCGTGCGTGCAGCCACTAAATCACCGCTGTCGTGCGTTTCTTGGGAAGTTGGGAATATGAAACTCTTGGCAAAGATGGGCGTGTCTGCTTTGTGCTTTCATCAGAAGGGATCTCGCCTGCAGACTCCCAGGCCCCTGAAGGCAGCGCAGCACACTGCCCTCTTGTTGGGGCCACTGACCATGAGAAGTGTCGCTAGACGTTGAGGAACGTTTCTCTTTGTGCTCGAGTCTAAAGGGTAACCGCATTGCAATCTGGAAACTACGGATGTCATGTGGGACTTCTTCATATCCTGCCTTTCTTTATGACTCATGACTGATAGATTGTGTCACAGACCAGGAATCCTCTTCTGTTGAGCGACTCCCATTGAGAGAGGCGCTCCATACCCTCAGGGCGGAACAGGAATACATTGCCGGCCTTTCATTCTGGCCTCAGCTTTTTGAATACCAGGCAAACATCTTGAATGGGTCTCCATGGGAGGCCTCATTCACACTTGTTCAACGCCTGTTCCTGGACATGACGACATATTGGCAGCTATAGCATCGCATCGGCATATACAGCTTGATTGCATATGGGTTTTTTAGTTTAGTGCAAGGCGATATGAACACAGGGAATAGAAAGAGTGAGTATGAACCGGCTTCATCGCCATGTGAAGGACGGCAGTGGGGGTGAGCCGGGTTTGGGAAAAAGGGCGTTTTGTTCTCTCCACCCACCTCTTTTTGGAAGACAATGTTTTTCCAGGTCTCTTTGTCAAACTTGTATCCATTCACCAGCATTAAGGAGACGTAGTGACCCGAATAACAGTAAGACTTCAGGTAATCATCAGAGATCATCTTCCTTTCCTCAGATGCCCTCAGCTGTAGGGGACAGAAACAGAGACACGCTGTGACGAGGAAGAGGAGCGATCCACGTGAATGAAGCTCAACACCAAACACCAGATATCCAGGCTGTCGTCGAGGTGACGACGCAACACTTTAACATAATGACAAGACGGAGACAAACGGGCAACGGACACATCTCTGCAGGAATATAAGGAAAGTGCTTTTTTTCCATCCTGTTTAAAATCTCCAGACAACTTTCTGATTATTATAGAACACCAATCCTAATATGTATTGTACGTGTAAACTGAATGCACCTATGTGTAGTCTTTTTTAACGGGAGCACCAACATTACATCAACAGAATGTTCTCACACAACCTGTCCGTCGTCTCACAACAGGTATTTCACTTGGGAGAACTTCTCTCTTCTGCTGAGTTGTCAGTCAGTAAAGTGATTGTGTGACGGGGTTGACCTTTAGTCCAGTTTGCTGCACCACTTGGTGAATATAAAGAACATATAAAGTCCTTTTCCCCCCTGCAGTTCTTCCTCATCCCAACATTGACTTTGCTTCTATTTGTTTTCTTCCTAAAATCTCCCTGTTCTCTTCTCCGCCTCCTTTCCAACCTATCCTTCTCCTCTTCTTTCCATCTGTACCCATTGGAAGAACTTACCACTGTCCAATGGGACTGGCAGAAGTTCTTCACGGTGTCGTAAAAGTTATCCAGATCTGACATTCCCTCAATCCCGAGCGCTCTCACGGTGTAGAAGAACCCCGCGTATGCCTGGCAGAAACAGAGGAGACACATCGTCAGTTCATCTTCATCTTCATCTTGTACGTGTCCTATTAGCACCGCGTGTTACCATAAAATCTCCTTCGACGGGCGGCTGCTCGATCCCGTCGAAGGAGCACTGGGGCGAGGAACACGTCTTGAAATCAAAGATGGACTTCACCAAGCGGCCGCACTCGTCGGAGCTGGAGGTTCCCACCATCAGGAGTTCTCGGTCGGGGTCGTAGTCCTTTGGCTTCTTTGTGCACTCGGTGTCGTAAATAGCCGAGGCCTTCATGGTGATGTTGTAACCTTCAGGATAGCAAGGGTTAAGAATGTAGGAGGGGTCGGATGATCCCTGGAATGTGAAGAGGAGGAGGAACATGTCACAGACATGGGAGGGAGGGGTGAGGACAGCGTTACTCACGCATGTCCAGACTCCATCATGACTCGTGGACTTGAATTGGAAGCTAACATGTGATAACAGGCCCAGAACATATTCTCTCTACATGGCATCTTCCAACAGATACAAGCTGCCAGAAACAATAAGAATGCATTTCTGGCAGATCAGCTTGACGACGTAGACCAGGGGCGTCAAACTCATTTTCACCGGGGGCCACATCGGCCTCATGGCGGCCCTCAAAGGGTCGTCACTAACGCGGTATCACTCTAACTACTCCACAACTTATTGTTAAATAACTGTCTTTGCATTTCTTTGAAGGAGCGTGAACAGACTGCAGTCCGCTGCAAACAAAATGACCTTCAAAATAAAAGCACAAGATTTTTTTCCTCCCTTTTTTAAGAACAGGCATCATATTTATTTCATGCCGTCGCGGGCCACATAAAATGACGTGGCGGGCCATGAGTTTGACACGTATGACGTAGACGATCAATATTCTTAATGACATCATGCATCCCGGACAGCAGTGTGCACTAATCAGTGGCTCACTGGGCCTTCATGGATGTGGGCTTGCACACGCACTCCCACCGCCGCGCTCACCCTCACGGCGTGAGGAAGATGTGGCTTTGCATGTCTTCTGAACACACACGCATGCAGAGGACGGAAAGAAAAGATGTGCACCTTCACTATTTTGTCCAGGATCCTCTTCCCAGCCTCATTTTTGCCGTAGCAGAGGAAACTGTGTGTGTAGACGTTGTACGGGTAGCCGTACAGCTTGACGTGCAGGTAGTCCGGTCCCTGGAGATCCTCCTGGACCGCGAAGGCAATCTGTGTGGACGCTCCCCCGAGGTCCATGGACCCGATGGTCTTTTCCCCTTTTGGGTGTGCGTAGATGTTCCAAAAGTGTTTCTACAAGTATAATGGGAAAGGTTATTCCATGATGAGCCATGTGACCTCCCTGGTGGTGGAGCAGCCTTCTTCTTCTTGTCTGTGAGGGAGAAGGACACGTGGACCGGCTTCTCACCGTGAGGAGGTTTTCCATGAGGTAGTTGACCGTGACCCAGCCGTACAGCCCTTCCTCCTGACCCGTGATGATGGAAGCGTTTTGGAAGCTGAAAGGCAGCGTCTTCAGGTATTCTCTGAGACTTCCCAGGATTTCATTGGACTTCTGTTCATCCTTCTCACTTCAAGCAAAGCAGAAGCAGCTCCATAATTACAGATGCTCCTTGAAACTGGAGTGGCGTCATGACAGTTATTTTGTTAAATACACATTGCATCTCAGGGCAAACACAATGTGTCACCAAGATGCAACCCAAATGTATATATACGTTTAAAACTAAGTTAAAGATACCCTGGGAATACAACTCTTTGAATATATATATTTTTACTAGAGATCTGTTTGTTGGACCAAATTTATGATTGACTGACGACGTTGGTGAAGTGTTGCATGGATGTTTTGTTTGTTTTGTTATCTTATTTATAATTATCTTCCTGCTTAAACATTTTTATTTGTGTTTCTTTATGGCCAGATGCATGGTTCATTTAAAAAAAATGCATTCTTATTTTTGGAGGTTGTATTTCTTGTTTAACTGTAAAAATACCAAAATAAAATATTAAGTATATAACAACAACAAAATACACATTACAAATTAGTTAGATAAGAACATTAATACCCCTCTTATGGTTGTACACTACAAAGCTAGAGGTAGCCAGGGGACGGTTAGCCTGGTGTAGACTGAGGGAGGAGGACTTAGAGGGCCTGATGGCTTCCATCATAAACACTCATCAACATGTCGTGCATTAATGGGGCTAAATGGTCTCGACTTCCTCACTGAAGACCGATTCTCGTAACACTTTCTTACTGCAGCAGTCTCATTCCAGCCGTCGCTCCCAGGAAGAGGAGCGTGCTCTGCTGCTTCTCAACAGGGATGGCTTTAGTGATGTTGAGCATGCATCCACGGAATCCATTCCACGAGGCTTCGTCCTTCTTCGGGTCGACTTGCATCTCTGAGATACCGGCACCTGTGGGTGACACGAGGCACAAACGCTCTTCTGAAAAAGCACCGGCACTGAAAACAAGAAATGTGAAGCGAGGGTTGAGGGAGTATTTCAGAATGTGCCCCGTGTACTTTGGCTTTTCTCTGCTTTACCACCGCTCCTCAATCAACTCCTACATTTACAGTTTAGAATCTTTTCAAGCTTTTTTTTTGTCATAAAAGACGACACAAATTACCCAAATCAAACCAAGAAAGGGAAATCGCATTTTGTAACCATGAAGGGAAGTTCACACGGCCAAGTGCGGCGCTGTTCCTTTAATTCTTTGCCGATTTAGTTTTCGGCGTTTTAAATCTTCCGTAGAGACTCGATGCATCGTGCCGGTTTCTTTGGAAGCTGCATCTTCCACTGCGGGACGCACTGTGACCACAACGCAACCGCCTCCAAAGATGATTAGAACTTTGAGTTCAACTTTGAAGTTTACTGCTGCGTGAGTAGTAATAAGAAGACACATTTGCACGTGCACGTACGTGCACATGTGTCTTCTTATTACTACATGCGTGCACTAAAATGCCCGCCGTGGCGCACCCTCTGCCGTCAACCACATAGATGCAATCATCACATGTTTTCCTGTGACACAGCAGAGCTGCGTTTGGCTCACCGGCCACCCGGCAGTTCATCCTCTCAGTCACAACTCCCGTTTGGTTCTGCTTCTCCCCCGGCCACTCGTACAGGTACACGTTGGAGCGCGACGAGCCCGAGTCGATCACGATGCCGTACTGCAGAGAGGGGTGCAGGAACAGATCGCCATGTCCCGGGGTCACGTTTGTTCCATCGGATTTCACTTGTTATATTGATGAGTACATTATTTAAGGCAAAGCTGATAACATGAGGATGAATTAAACGACAGCGAGGCCGCTGCGACCCTCACCACCTCTTCAACATCCCCAAGCTGACTGAAGCTTTCCACTTGACCCTGACCTCTGGTCAACGTCTCGCCCCACATCCTCAGCTGAAGTGTGTGTTTGTGATCCGCTGCGTGTGCATGTATGTATTCACCTCCAAGCCGTACTCTTTGAACCTCCAGGTGTCCTGGATGACCGCCACAGCAACAAGGGCAGCGATGCTGGCCAGAAGCAGCAGCAGCACTCCTGCGACGCGACACGTGGAGCCCATCGGACGCTTAGAAGCCATTTCCTGTTGGGGCAGAAAGAAGTGTTTCCCTAAAAGCATTTGAACTCTCAAAGTGATGACACGCGAAGAACAAGTTTGAAAAGTGATGAAGATCAATGTGAAGCAATGAGATGTAAAAAAAGAAGTTGGCAGGCAGCGTTAATAGTATTGATGTAGGAAGCAATGCTGCCCGGTTGAGGGAACACACAGGAGGCGCGTGAGGAGGGGATCGGCTGAAGAGTGGTTCTCAGGTTCTGAGAAACAAGTTCTCTTTTTTCTATCATGAACAATAATAAACACAGTGAGGTTCTGTAGTCCCACCATTTTTCCGATTGAATGTTTAAACTCAATGAACCGTCTGCATGAGATCGCTCCCACACACACCCACAGAGCAGGAGACCTGCCGATGAAGATGAATGGACCCGATTGGTGCCGAACCCTTTCTGACAGCTTTGAAGAAACAGCCAGAACCTTCAGCACAAACAACTGACACTGAGAAGGAACACACATGGCACCAATCTCCAGTAAATGGAATCAATAAACATGTCAGAAACTGTTTGAGTTTCTCACTCGGGGAGCTGAAGCAGCGCTTCATGCCAGTCCACCAGATGTGTGTGAATGGAGAGCGGCTCCGCCGGGTGAATAACTCACAGAACCAGGAAGTTGTTCTTTCTTTGAGCCGTTCGTGCAGCGGGAGGTCGGCCATGAAGCCGAGGTGGTGATGGGGAACGTGTGTCCGGCTGCAGCCGACCGGCAGCTCTGCTCCAACGGGTTTGTTGTGGAACCGTTGGAGCTTCTTTTACAGCTGGTAAAGCCCTCAGCGCACACCTGTCTCCTCCATCGTCAGCAACCAAACCACACGGACAACATGTGTTCTTCTTTTACATCACAGCTGTTAAGCGTTGCCACAGAAACCTCAGGTTACAACATGTCGGGAGAAGCTGCTCGACGAGCTGCGACTACAAGCGACGAGCGAGCCGCTCACATCGGGGCGGGAAGTCATCTTCATGTTGACCGGGTCAGAAGAAGGACTTCAAGATGAACATGAATTGCTCTCTGGCTCCACTGGCCCACGTCGTCCAGCTCTTACCACCCGGGTCCTGTCGGCTCCAGGAGGCTTAAACCATGTCAGCGACTTTCCATAATAATAATAATAATAATAAAGCACTTTTAGTAGTCGGAAGACTAGAAACGTGTCATACAAGTACAGCCCCTTTACCATTTAGGTGCAAAGCAACAATAAGTCTACTTCTATACGATATTAGATATGGATATTAGATTTTACACATATTCACTTCATGCAACACTCACAGTGTACACTATTCCATAAATGTGAGTTATCTACTGTACACAACACAAAAAAACAAGATAGACCACTCTGCCCCCCCTCCCCCCCCCCACACACACACACAAAAAGTAAAATAAATACACAGCGATAAAAAGTCTTAATTTGTTTTCACGCCAGTCAAACAGAGGAAGCAGCGCGTCTCGACTGACACACTGACAGGATCCCTTCAAGTATATCATGTTGTTTCATTAGCGTGTAGAGACCGGTCCTCATGAGCGGAACACGTCCGAATCATAAAACACATCGACTGACAGGGTGAGGCTCCTGTTACCTCTCTCACATGTACATGCATGAGAGAGAGGGAGAGCGAGCGAGAGAGAAGTGTACATTACCTTGGAGAGCTGGTTTGTAGATGCTAGTTGAGAGTGGGAGTGAGATGGCTCTGAAGAAGGGATGAGGAAACACAGCAGGACACAGGGGAGCAGCAAAGGCAGGAGGAGAGAGAGGGAGAGAGGGAGGGAGTGTGCTGCGAGGGAGAGAGAGAGACACGAGTGGGTGGCCCTCAGGAGCGTTGTACCCCAACACAACAGAGAGAGAGGGAGAGAGGGAGCGTGGGAGGAGCCGCCCACCAGCTCCACCACGCCCACCTCACCGAGGACTGTTCACTGTGTGAGTGCAGTGGCACAGGCTGCTGTGCCTATGAGACAATGTGGTCAAGTTAATTGATCAATAAGATAAAGTGCATTGTGTGAGTCTCGACAAAGTCAGCTCTTCTTGGATGAGCAGCAGCAGAGGGGTCAGCCCCGCTGTCGCATCTCGGATGTGTCGGTGCTCGCGCTTCATTGCGTGTTGAGCTCAGGTTCTCACAGGAAAGGATGAGTCATTCATCTAACTAAGTACTGCACAAAGAAGAGAGCTTTTTGTGTTTGTTTTGCTTGGAGACAGTAAACTGCTAAAAATGCATGAGAATTGCTTGAGAATGCGTCCGTCAGTCCAACCACACAGTGGATCGTCCTCAGAACAACGTTCACCAGTTCAGTCATTTGTTTTTTAATTCATAATTCAGGAGTCACTCAGCCGTCCCTCTCGTGATCTGCTCTTCACAACACGGTCTTTTACGCGTTCTCTTTATCTGCAACAAAAAGCCCAAATGCAGGAAGTCGTGACGGCCGCAAGAACCTGCACATGTACCCGACAGCCCGTTGTTCTCCTGACCTCGTGGAGGCGCTCCCCGACCTCCGGACACATCATATCTCTCGTGGCATGGGAGAGGTCCAGAGGGTTATTGAGCATTCCAGCATGCGGGTGGTCTTCTAGTATCTAAGGAGAAAGTGATGAGGCCGGTCAAAGTGAATTACAAGTCGGATTCAACGCTCAGTGAATAAAGATAACTTATTTTTAGCTCCCTAAAGTGAGACCTGAAACCCACTGGTCTGAATGAACCGCTCAGACAGGACGCTGACGATTCGATTTGCACCGAGAGAGGAAATAGAGGAACGGCCGAGAGCTCCTACTTCAACGCCTCTTGGATACCGATTACAGACCAGTGGTCATGTCCAACCGGCCCCAGCACGAGGCGGGTCCATCCCAGTGCTGCAGGATATGATTCATTTATAGGGTACTTATCTATATTCTGGCAAACTTAATGTAAGACATGCATCTGGACCAACATGTAAGGTACCAGGAAGGCAGGAAGGAGTTGGGAGATGATGTCACATGACGTCACATGATGTCACATGATGTCACATGACGTTAGAGACGTACTTATCCGACTGCGCTTCTGCATCACGTCACTCAACAACAATCGTGTGGCCTCATGCTCTGAACACGGGACTGCCCACTAAAACATTGTTCCATCTCTTAAACTAAATCCGAGCATTTGCATCTGCAAATAAGATTTAAAAAACCGACATCGAAATTAGGATTTTTTTTTAACGTTTTACTGGACATATCTGCAAAGTTGCTAAATGTTCTCAATGTCTGCATAACCTTCGTTGTGATTGTCTTTCCACCTCAATAACCCCCCGTGGCAACTAAAGTATACGTTTGTAGTATTTGTTGAACATCTCAAGTGATGCTCAAAGTCAAAGGGATGAACTTTACTCTCTGAGGTCCAAGTTTTGCAGCTGCTCAAAGTTTTGTGCCAGATACTATAAACTACTAACCACTCAAACATGATATCAGTGCTCATCTACTTGCTGTAAGCAAATACAAACTTTAAAAAACAAACAAATGCCAAGCGTGCAGACTTCCCGGTGTCCCTGTTGCAGACTGAACGGTGATAATTGGCCTTGTGCAGTTCCATCCGCCCCACAACATTACATTAGGACTGCTGCCGCCCAGAGAACTTCTCTGTAATCGTCTGTGTGTCCTGTGGTGCTCTCACGGTGCAGTAAACACCCCCTTTCATCTGCATCGCAGCCCGAGGAGGAAATGCTGTGGCCTTGCTGCGGCCAGATCAATTAGAGGCACTTCAAATCCGCAGAAAGACCTCGTTGGCTTTTCAAACAGCTCATGGTGGATAATGGGGTTGCCCTGTGTTTCCCCATCTCTCTCTCTCTCTCTCTCTCTCAATTGATTTCTGGCTTCGTTAATGTTTGCTCTTATACTTTCATTTGGAATCGTGCTCAGCGTCTGCTGATCCCTTCACTGTCAAAGTCTTCTCGCACTCACTGCCCCGCAACCACAGGAGAAACACAATGTAGTTAGTCTGATGTGTTCTTTAATCAACTTGATTTGACGGCACATACAAATGGATCCTGTTCTGCAGGCCATGCTATTGGAATACAGTTGCTGTAGTTTTATATCAGGATGCTTTCCAACTTGTTGGAACATTGTTGTCCCGGGTGAGGCTCAGAGGGACAGGCTGGACTCCAGGTTGTAGTGAAACCAATAAACTCTTTACTTCGGAAAAAGGTCAAATATAAAAACGGTGGCTTGAAAGCAACTACAAAAAACACCAGGAATCACCATGGGAACAAAGACTGAGACATCGAAACAGAGACACTCGAGACTGAGATGAAGACGACACACAGGAGACAAGGGACAGACTGGCACAATACATAGGGGAGAGACAGGTGTAGGACATGAGACACTCAGGGAGACGGGGCTGAGGGCAGGGAATGAACCAATCAAGAGACAGAGGAGGGGCTGAGGGCAGGTGACGGGAATGAACCAATCAAGAGACAGAGGAGGGGCTGAGGGCAGGTGACGGGAATGAACCAATCAAGAGACAGAGGAGGGGCTGAGGGCAGGTGACATGAATGAACCAATCAAGAGACAGAGGAGGGGCTGAGGGCAGGTGACATGAATGAACCAATCAAGAGACAGAGGAGGGGCTGAGGGCAAGGGAAGGGAATGAACCAATCAAGAGACAGAGGAGGGGCTGAGGGCAGGTGAAGGGAATGAACCAATCAAGAGACAGAGGAGGGGCTGAGGGTGAAGGGAATGAACCAATCAAGAGACAGAGGAGGGGCTGAGGGCAGGAAGGGAATGAACCAATCAAGAGACAGAGGAGGGGCTGAGGGCAGGGGAAGGGAATGAACCAATCAAGAGACAGAGGATGGGCTGAGGGCAAGGGAAGGGAATGAACCAATCAAGAGACAGAGGGGGGGCTGAGGGCAAGGGAATGGAATTAACCAATCAAGAGACAGAGGAGACAGGGGAAACATAGAGGAGACGCAGAGGAGACGAGACACAGAGGAGACTAGAGGAGCCACAGAGGAGACTAGAGGAGATTAGAGGAGACACAGAGGAGACATAGAGGAGCCACAGAGGAGACATAGAGGAGACATAGAGGAGACTAGAGGAGACATAGAGGAGACTAGAGGAGACATAGAGGAGACTAGAGGAGACATAGAGGAGACTAGAGGAGACTAGAGGAGACATAGAGGAGACTAGAGGAGACTAGAGGAGACATAGAGGAGACATAGAGGAGACTAGAGGAGACATAGAGGAGACTAGAGGAGACTAGAGGAGACATAGAGGAGACTAGAGGAGACTAGAGGAGACATAGAGGAGACTAGAGAAGACATAGAGGAGACTAGAGGAGACTAGAGGAGACATAGAGGAGACTAGAGGAGACTAGAGGAGACAGGAGAAGTGGGCGTTCCAGTTCTCGAGACGTGACTCCGGGATGAGGCGACACTGAGTTCACAGTTAGGAAGCAACAACATGTCGGCCACACGTCTCCTGAGGGGCTCAGCTCTGGAGACGTGTGGAGTATCAACAGACAATGTGATGGCGAGGTACTTGCATATGTACACACACACACACACACACACACACACACACACACACACACACACACTCACACACACACACACACACACACTCACACACACACACACTCACACACACTCACACACACACACACACACACACTCACACACACACACACACACACACTCACACACTCACACACACACACACACTCACACTCACACTCACACACACTCACACACACACTCACACACACACACACACTCACACACACACACTCACACTCACACACACACACACTCACACACACACACACACACACACACACACTCACACACACACACACACTCACACACTCACACACACACTCACACACACTCACACACACACACTCACACTCACACACACACACACACACTCACACTCACACACACACTCACACACACTCACACACACACACACACTCACACACACACACACTCACACACACACACACACACACACACACACACACACACACACACTCACACACACAATGCCATATTGATACAACAGGATCCATTAAGCCTGATGTGTGTGTTTCTGATGTGTGGGCGCAGGAGCACTTTCAACTCCGACCTCTCCCCTCCCCTTCTCCCCTTCGCAGTGGAGCTGTCTTCATGGTAATGACGTCGGCACTCTACATAATATAACACACTCTCTTCCGCCGCCGATATTGCAGAGAGACATCTCCAGGAAAGATGTAACACAACCCCGCATCTCTTGCGTAGTAAAGCTGTGAAGTAACACTCATCACGCTGCGATTGAATTCTCACAACGGAAACACTTTCCCTAACATCGTTGTGAGTGTTCACAGAAATCAGTGCAGGGCATTAAATAAATGCTGTCCGTGTAACGCGATCTCTCAGGTCTCGAGTGTCATTGTGACTGCAGGTTGTGCTACAAGCCAGTGGCTGCAGCTTCAACCAATAACTCCCTATGATGGATGTTTGCTGCTCGCTCAGGATGCGGCGCGTCGAGCTGACATCATGTGTTGGACGATCTCACTGGGACTCCCATCACGCATCTCCAGGCTCAGCGGGACCTTTCAGCAGCTCTTACAATCGGGATTTCCTTTCTTTAGGCCCAGAGTTTAAGGATATAAAGCTGAATGTCCGTCAGCTTAGACCTCACCTTGTTGGAGAGGATGCTTCTCAGCAGTGACACAGCACTGGATGTCTCGCTACACAAGAAACACACAAAGACTGTCAACAAGTACATCAACAGAGCAGCAGAGCCTTGACAGAGCACACATCAGAGACGATTGCATGTTGATTATTACTTACTTTTAATACTGTGTATTAATTACTTTTAATATGCTGGACTTCGCACTGTGTGTATGTTGTGTTCTTCTTACCACATACACTGTTGTAGTGCGTCTTATCCTGGACTGGCAGTTATTGTTACCTTCGCATTGAAAATGCGGAAGGTTATGTTTTGATCGCCGTGTATTTATTTATTTGTATGCGTGTTACTCGCATAACTCAAAAAGTATTAAACCGAATCGCATGAAATTTGGTGGGATGATTGGTTATTATCCGGGGACCATTTGATTAGATTTTGGGATCGATCGGGTCAAAGGTCAAGGTCATGCAAAGGTCAACATCTTCTTTTTACCATAGCGCGGTCAATTTTTATCCAATTGGCATGCAACTAATGCCAACATGTTCATAATTCAATGCCCAATCTTGTGATATGCGAAGGTATGCGCTCTACCGGGTGCCACTTCTAGTTTTATGTTTGTTATGGTCTGTAAATTAGATGCAAATGAGCTGAAGCTCTAATCTGGTGCGAAGCATCGGATGGTGACCTTTATGTTTGACCTGTACATGTCCCTTTTGAGTAAAGATAACAATAACACGTTATGTGTGTGCATTAGTGTTCATCCCGCCGGTGTGTCACCATCAGAGTTGTGACTCATCAACCGACAACCCGCGGCTGTCGGTTGATCGGCGGCGTGACACACTCTCTCGCGGCAGCCTGTGTGGTGGCGCCCTCTTGTGGGCGAACTAAGCATCGTAAATACACTATAGCCGTTTCTCAATTCAAAGTACACTAAGTACAGACTTGTTTTCTTTTGGAGTCTGGTCTTGGGAGTCCAGACTCCGGAGGACGGGAGGACGGTCTTTCTGCGATAGGAACAGCAGCTCTTTTGATGACGTCAGCACATCAGCTGTTCTTGCTCATGAGTTTACTCTAATTATTCACTGTCAATTATTTTTTTACAGTCAAACTAAATATGACAACCCTGCTTTTTTCATTATCCTTTAAATATAATTATTTTATTTAGAATTGTGTGTATATATACAGGACTGTCTCAGAAAATTAGAATATTGTGATGAAGTTCTTTATTTTCTGTAATGCAATTCAAAAAACAAAAATGTCATGCATTCTGGATTCATTACAAATCAACTGAAATATTGCAAGCCTTTTATTCTTTTAATATAGCTGATTATGGCTTACAGCTTAAGAAAACTCAAATATCCTATCTCTAAATATTAGAATATCATGAAAAAGTATACTAGTAGGGTATTAAACAAATCACTTGAATTGTCTAATTAACTTGAAACACCTGCAAGGGTTTCCTGAGCCTTGACAAACACTCAGCTGTTATAAATCTTTTTTTTACTTGGTCTGAGGAAATATTAAAATTTTATGAGATAGGATTTTAGAGTTTTCTTAAGCTGTAAGCCATAATCAGCAATATTAAAAGAATAAAAGGCTTGCAATATTTCAGTTGATTTGTAATGAATCCAGAATGCATGACATTTTTGTTTTTTTTATTGCATTACAGAAAATAAAGAACTTTATCACAATATTCTAATTTTCTGAGACAGTCCTGTATATATATATTTTAGGGCTGTCAATCGATTACAATTTTTTTACTAATTAATCTCACATTTTTAAATTCATTAATCGCGATTAATGAATTGTTTTCTTCTTTTTTTTAAAGACAAAACTTCACACAGAGCTGTGTTTTCAAAGAGGCTCCTACATATAAAGTGCCAGCGAGGTATTTAATATCGTGGTTGATAAATTGTTTCTTCAGTGAAAGATTAGTAAAACAAGGTGCATTAGAGACACATTGGTCCTGTCATCTTTAACACTGAACAGCAGAACCAGTGGCCTTGGGAACTGACTGACATTCACATATATTAACCCTCTGGAGGCTGGGCTCATGTTCTCCATTCTACAAAAAAATGTAAATTCACCTTTTAAAGGCTTTTGCATGTGACACATCCCCACGTGTTATACATCAAACATTCCAGAACAATCTCAGCTCTATTGAGGCTCATTGTCCTCGCGCCGTGTTCTCTGGTTCTCTGACTGATAGGCTGCTAATGATCCTGACCTGTGAGGTGGGAGGTCCTTTTTGATTTACTAAGTGTTCATTGGTTGTTTATTTCGCTAAATGTTGACAGACAAATGGATTGACAAATCATGGTGAAGGTTTCGGGTGACACGGCGCGGAAAGAACTCGTCACACGAAACCTTCACCATGATTTGACTTCTTCGTCAGCACACACGTCACGTGTTCTTGAATGTTGTTGTTTTATTAGGATTGTGTATGTTACATGAAATACAAGTGTGTTGTGCACAACTTAATTTATTATAGCTTGGACAACACACTACTCCAACCATTAAAACACACAGAAATAGAAAAGTTATTAAGAATAAGACATTGACTATATACTTTGTGGTACAGATGACCAGATTCAGCCATTTAATCATTTTCGTCATTTTATTTTTGTCATGACATGAAACCAAACACCACGTTTTGTATGATAGGTCCCAGTAGTCCCAGTAATTTGTACAATATCTTGTACTGTTAGAATTTCTCAATATACATTTGGTATTCAAAACAATATAACTCAATATATGCTTTGTTTCCTTCAATGCTGCAAAGTGCTTTTAATTAAAGCTCCTCCCCCTGACACATATAATCATCCATAGAGCACACATGTAGTAGATCTTGTGTGTTGTTGTGGCTGGATTTCTTCCTTTTTGGTCCATTCTAACTAATCTCTTAACCTGATGCTTATAAACTTATTTCTCTCTCCTATCTGACTGCTGGTGAGACGCCACAGGAGACTCACCCTCTGGACCTCAGAGAGTTTGGATCAGAGTTCAATTCACGTAGATTTATTTGTAACCAACAGTTTCACAAATAAACCTGGGCTGGGTCCGGTATTAAAGACAACAACCTCCCTCCACATCTGTCTTTCCCAAGCCCCGAACACACACATAACTGAATCTCAGAGTCACAAACTGAGTTCAACAGTCACCAGTAATTTTATGTTTTTGTTAATAAACCGTTATAATATTACCCAGTGCACATATGTTAATACATGTAACACTATAGCCCAAATAATTTCCTCATAGAAAGATGGGTTGATCGCTCCCATAATGAATATGACTCAGTGTTGGATTCATAATTGCTGTTCAGAGGACATTGGTACTGTTGCTTTGATGCCTGAATGTTGCCCAGTGAGCTCCCACTGAAGTAATCCCAGCACTATTGAAGCGGCCACTCAGCAGTTTGAGCTCTGCTTCCGGGTGAGTCGGGTAGAAGTTAAAGGAGTTCTGTAACAAAGCATCACAAGTTAAAAAATTAAGATGAGATTTATAATTGATAATTGTAACAAAAACAAAGAATAGAAGGTAATTACATATGATGGCTGGCCGACGACCAGGGAGCGTCCAGTGGAGGTA
The DNA here is from genome assembly GCF_029220125.1 of Pseudoliparis swirei. Taxonomy (NCBI): domain Eukaryota; kingdom Metazoa; phylum Chordata; class Actinopteri; order Perciformes; family Liparidae; genus Pseudoliparis; species Pseudoliparis swirei. The sequence continues at coordinate 23,021,694 of NC_079409.1, read as the reverse complement.
ACAAACATTAACTGATAGACATAGTTGGTGTAGTATTTACCAGAGAGCTGAAACATGACAGTGAGATCACATTAACACAGTTGGTACATGAGGTTGGACCTCGGAGAGTAAACAAATGATATGTATTCTACATAATCATGATATAGTGTAATTTACATATGACAGATTATATTCAATACATATAATACATTCTACTTCTAATAATAGTCTTTAAATAAGTATGATACAAAATGAGAATAAAGAAATAAAAAATAACTGTAGACTTCAATAATTATAGCTATACATTGTCTTCTCAAAATAATTAAATTACAGGAAAAATAAATAATATAACTATATATACATATACAATATATATATATATATAAATATATTTTCATATATATGTATATAAATATAAAAAAGAAAAATTATATATATACAAATAATATATATATATATTTTTTCAGAAGTATTCTTTTCTCTGTTTAGACTGAATAAACATTTTAGAATCGGTGACTCTCTGACCTGAACAATGGTCTCATCATCAATAAGTTCCAGCTCTTGTGCAGTGCCTGTTGCGAGACCAATTAAATCACCCCAAATGGCATCATAGCGCACCTGGATCCTGCAGGACAGACACGAGAGAGAGGGAACACACTGATGATCTGCACAAGAGGACATGATCAGATGGAGAACATTATGCACAGTCACAATGCAACTGGATATTGCAATGAATCGTGCAGGAACAACTAGACAATGGAACAAATGGGTGAAAGGAGGCTGAACCTTGTGGTTTCTCAAAGAGCGAGACCCTCTCTAGCTTTTAAAAATACCTTCAAGTGACCCTTTGACTGAGAAGAGTAAACGGCAACACTCTTCCAACTAACAACAATAATAATACAACAAGATTAAATTGGTACATTTAAAGTGCATACACGTTTCAAAATGGTCCGTCATTAACTTGTTAAAACTTGTTCAAATGTACTCTCCAAATTGCATTCTATAACCTAGGGAACATAGAATAGTGTTAATCAAATGCCACGGCTACTGCTCACTTGAACCAAGAGCTACTACCTGAACACTATTACCACTGTCAGTGACAGGCTGTGTGCAGCTCAACGTCAAACTGAATCAAGATATAAAGCTCATGGCAACAAGACAATAAAAGACCCATGCCTGCTTCTAGAAAGGACACAACACTCCCCTTTTTAGGCCCTTGTCACCCCGATAATCAAGTGAGTCCAGTGCTGTACAATCTGGACTAGAGGGAGGACAGACTTACCCCTTGATGTAGGCATTGTTCTGCTCATAGACTCTGATCCCGGTAATCCGTCCTTCTTCTCCTCCTGTAGAGTAGGACGTGCCACTACCTCCTCCAACAGCAGGAGAGTAGGAGTAGTGAAGCATGGGAACTGGAGAAGTAAAACAAAGATAGTAAGTGATGGGCAAGAGGAAGCTACTTCTCTCTGACTACACTTGAATTCACGAAACACAAAAGATCTTATGAGAATCTACATAAATCAAAAGACTGAAGATGGGTTGAAACCTCACCACCCAGGCAGCCGGTGCAGAGCCAAGCGAAGAACAGGAAGGAAAACATTCTGGTGTGTGAAGACATCTCGAGACACTGGAATCAGAAATCAATTCATCATCATCATCATCATCATATAATATCAATAACTATTGAGACATGAAAACAATCAGTCAGTTGTTTGTTGATCATAAAGCCATGATCATGTAAATGATCAGGGTCCTGTAGCCACGGAAACATGCGAATGAACGTCATATTTAAAGAGTGAAGATGTTGAAGCTCACCTGCAGTCTAGATCTCCTGAAGACAGCTTGAGTTCTGATCCTAGGGTGAGATGACACTGGGACATCTCACTTATATACATGTATGACCGTCTCCACGCACACACACACACACACATACACACACATACACACACACACACACAGACACACGCACACACATCTCCACAACATTCCTACCGCCTCTGGCAGCTGAACAATAGCATGCACACACTTCTGAGAGTTCTAATTTGAACCAGGAAGAGAACATGATATTTGAAGTTTCAGTTCAGTAAGTTAGTTTGCATCGCAGTTACAGGAAAGACACTCACTGGGATTTACTGATAACATTTTTCTCACCACTTAAAGGACTTTTCACCCTTGTTGGGTAAAAGGTGTCAAAGTAAAAGAGTTTCAGAGTTTCAGTGCTTCAAAGCACATCCCTTGTTGGAAACAAAGCAGCAGTGTGTCCGAGGAGCAGATTCACATGAGAGGACCGTTCAGTTGACTGCAGCAGAGTCTGACAGTCTGCCCGACCCTTCCTGGTTCTCATGCCTCCCTTCCCTCCAGTGGGCCCAGCAACACGGACACCAGCATGGCGTTGACTCCCAGCGAAGCAGGAAGACAAAGTTACAGGCAATGAACATATCTGAACAGAAGACACATCAATGTATTTGTTTTACTCTGAGAAAAAACATAGACTGGCCTGAATTCTAGTGATGTTTGTCTGGCTGCCATGCAGCGGCAGGGAGGACCAAAGTTGTTGGATTCTGATTACAAAGGATTGCATCAAGTTAAGAAACAGTATAATCCAATTGCAGACACACTTCCACACAATGATACAACAGATTGGTGGATCATACTCTCTATTTGCATAACTTGACATCAGAGATACATTAGATGATGGTCTACGTGTGACAGATGCACTAGAACATGTCAGGATCTCGGCAGATTGCTGTGAATATTAGAAAAGAAAGGAAACGGGAAGGTTGGGTTCAAAAAAGTGTTGAGGAACCAGAGGAATGAGATTATGTTGCTCACAACACTTTGAGTCTGAGGAGATGAGTGTTTGGAATTTGGAAAGGACTGAAGGACAAACAAAGATGACTAGGATGACATGTGGTGTTCCCCAAGGTTCAATACTGGGGCCTCTTCTGTTCAACATCTACATGCTCCCATTGGCTCAGTATGTGAAAAACAACAAAGTTTGTTATCAAAATTACGCAGGCGACACACAAATCTACATAACTATATCACCAGGGGAATATAATTACATACAATGGCTAAATGGATTGAAGAGATCAACAACTGGATGTGCCAGAATGTTCTTCAATTAAGTAAAGATAAAGCAGAAGTCGTTGTTTTTGGTCCCAAGGACGAACGATTGAATGTCAGCGCTCAGCTTCAACTGCTGGTGTTAAAACCCACAAACAAATCCAGAAATGTAGGTGTAGTTATGGACTCAGACCATAATCTAAACAGCCATATCAAGACATTTACTAAATCAGCCTCCTATCACCTGAAGAATATATCAAAGGTTAGAGGACCTATATCTCAACAGGATTGGAGAATGATGAATAATTGGAGAATAATAAATGTTCTTAATTGGTTTAAAATCTGTTTTTCTTTTGCATTGTGTTTTGATGCTTAAATGGTTTTATGGAAACCACTTTGAATTGCCTTGTTGTTGAATTGTGCTTTACAAATAAACTTGTATTGCATGGTGTAAACAATGAGGAACTGAAGCTGAAACCCAATTGTTTGGTATTTCAGAGAAAGAACAAATGTGCCAAATATTGTCTTCACTCCGTGTAGATTGATATTATAATGTACTTAAGTTCGTGGACCAACACGTATTGCTTGTTTCTTGTTTTGTCTGTCACCTTGCCTTATCTTTCATTTCTTTCTTTCACTCTGAGGTAAAGCAAGACGTTCAGGTCTCCGCCTCCTCTCCACCAGGTGTGTGGTGTGTTGCTGTGGATCGTCGTACTGGCTACAGAGTTTGAGCTGCAGCTCTGTTTCTGTACAGCAGTAGTCGTCCCTCTCTTTCTCAGTGCAAAAGCAGAACGTGTCTTCAATGTGAACAGGGTGGTCATATCCTAAGTGTTGTATTGGGGAATAATACCCTCAGGAGACCATATTCAACAGATATGAACAAATACACAACGTGTCATAGTTAGTGGAATGCTCCTTTACGTCGTTCTCTGGGGAAATAAACAGTATTTTGAACATCATTGTTTCTCCACAAGAACTAGATTACCGGCAGCATGGAGAATTTTTTGAAAGAGCCGTTATACATTCACACAGATTAGTTTACTTTTCACCATAGAGTTGCATAGAATCATTCACAATTAATAGTGAAAGTAGAAACACTGCACAGTAAAAGTCCTGAGTTCAGATTTGTAAAGAGAGTGTTATCAGCACAGTGTACTGACGTTGACTTCACATGGAGCTTTCAACTTGGCTATCGTGATGGATAGTTACATGAAGGATAATACACATATTTTAATGGTTCATTTAATTGTATTTTGTGATGAAACTGAATCTCATAGTCACATATCTCGGTCTGGTCAATTGTAGAAGTAATTAATAGGCTATCCAGTTAAGTTGCTTAGTTTTTATGGTGTTTCTGAGTAGCTGCAACTTGGGTGTTTGATACAAATATGTCCTGACAGGTGTATTGTTCAGGGCGTATGAGTGGACAAGCAGCAACACCACATGCTGAGCATGTATTATCAAATTCCAGTGGCGGGCCGTGGGCCTGGGGCCTGAGCCTTCAGCGAGGTCCTACACAGTCCCACCCGAATTAATCCACCTCTTATTACTATCATTATGATGCCATGGCTCTTGACCAGGGCTCAATACGTCGATCACGGCGTAGTATTGGTAGATCGCATGACATAAAAAAAAATTGGCCCGCCCCCGTCATTTTCTCTATAGCACGTCTTTGTTCATTTATTACACTAAACAGCCGTCTGATGTTGATCGTATCTACACAACAGCATGTCATTTCTCTCGGCTCTCCGTCTCGCGCGCTGCAGAATGCGCGCATCGGGACGGAGAAAAGAAGAAAAAGTCACTTGCACGAGTTTGTTCACTAAACAGGGCATTGTCGCCCCCAAAGCAGATTTCAAGTATATGCTCGACCAAATCGACATCTTCTCCTCCTTCCGCCATTGTGGGTTGAAAAAACAGCTTTGTAGTCCGCGAATTAATTCCTTTATCAAATTCAGTTTCCTAGTTCTGAGGTTCTGCATCTACCTGCCCATAGGACCCGCCTCTCAATATTGGTAATCCAATCAAAAGACGTGCAGCACGACGCCTGCTAGCTGCTCCTGTGCCGCTTCCGGGGCCTTCGAGAAGGCCTAGAGGAGCCAACTCTAAAGCTGATTGGTTGACACAACATCGTCATTCCCATTCACTTGAAGCTACCAGCGCCTTCAATGTTGATTCTGAAGGCCTAAGGGCAGATGTTAGCCCCCTGGCAACACACGATGGCTGAATATGATTGGATAAAAGATCTAACATAAAGACCAGCCCTCCAAATCTCAACCTGGCGCTGGCAGCAGCGCAACCAAGAGGAACGCTATGAAATTAAGAGAATAACTCTTACTCTGGAAAATAATTGAATACATATTTGTGGGGAAATATATTTAGAAAAAAATATATATTCTGATGATGTTTAGGCCAGCAGAGAAGGCCTTGCTGGCCCTGACGGCCCGCCACTGTCAAATTCCCTACAAAGGTGAGGTTGTGCTGCTGGATTTTAGACTCATGACGAGGATGCAGAGATCCAACTTCCTGATCATGATTCAGATACATGTGTATCATCACGCAAGCTTACCACAGACACCTGAACATTCTTCCTTGACAGCCTCTGCTGTAGTTCCCGGAATTGAAGGTGAAATGGTGACACACGCAAACGCACACACACACACACACACACACATCTCCACAACATTCCTACCGCCTCTGGCAGCTGAACAATAGCATGCACACACTTCTGAGACTTTTAGTTTGAACCAGGAAGAGAACATGATATTTGAAGTTTCAGTTCAGAAATTTAGGTTGCATCGCACTTATGGGAAAGACACTCACTGGGATTTACTGATAAAAAATTTCTAACCACTTAAAGGACTTCTCACCCTTGATGGGTAAAAGGTGTCAAAGTAAAAGAGTTTCAGAGTTTCAGTGCTTCAAAGCACATCCCTTGTTGGAAACAAAGCAGCAGTGTGTCCGAGGAGCAGATTCACATGAGAGGACCGTTCAGTTGACTGCAGCAGAGTCTGACAGTCTGCCCGACCCTTCCTGGTTCTCATGCCTCCCTTCCCTCCAGTGGGCCCAGCAACACGGACACCAGCATGGCGTTGACTCCCAGCGAAGCAGGAAGACAAAGTTACAGGCAATGAACATATCTGAACAGAAGACACATCAATGTATTTGTTTTACTCTAATAAAAAACAAAGACTGGCCTGAATTCTAGTGATATTTGTCTGGCTGCCATGCAGCGGCAGGGAGGACCAAAGTTGTTGGATTCTGATTACAAAGGATTGCATCAAGTTAAGAAACAGTATAATCCAATTGCAGACACACTTCCACACAATGATACAACAGATTGGTGGATCATACTCTCTATTTGCATAACTTGAGATCAGAGATACATTAGATGATGGTCTACGTGTAACAGATGCACTAGAACAGGCCTCTTCAACTAGCGGCCCGCGGGCCGCATGCGGCCCGCTTGAGTTTAACTCTGGCCCGCGCGACTCTCACTATCAACCCCCCCCCCCCTTCTCGGCTCGCGCGCGCCTCTCACTAGCCCCGTCAACAATCCTTCTCGGCTCGCGCGCGCCTCTCACTAGCACCCCCGTCAACAACTCATCAATATTCTGTGCGGCCCTCACACCCCCTGTGATTTTCTTATTTGGCCCACTTGCTACTGAAGTTGAATAGCCCTGCACTAGAACATGTCAGGATCTCGGCAGATTGCTGTGAATATTAGAAAAGAAAGGAAACGGGAAGGTTGGGTTCAAAAAAGTGTTGAGGAACCAGAGGAATGAGATTATGTTGCTCACAACACTTTGAGTGAGAGGAGATGAGTGTTTGGAATTTGGAAAGGACTGAAGGACAAACAAAGATGACTAGGATGACATGTGGTGTTCCCCAAGGTTCAATACTGGGGCCTCTTCTGTTCAACATCTACATGCTCCCATTGGCTCAGTATGTGAAAAACAACAAAGTTTGTTATCAAAATTACGCAGGCGACACACAAATCTACATAACTATATCACCAGGGGAATATAATTACATACAATGGCTAAATGGATTGAAGAGATCAACAACTGGATGTGCCAGAATGTTCTTCAATTAAATAAAGATAAAGCAGAAGTCGTTGTTTTTGGTCCCAAGGACGAACGATTGAATGTCAGCGCTCAGCTTCAACTGCTGGTGTTAAAACCCACAAACAAATCCAGAAATGTAGGTGTAGTTATGGACTCAGACCATAATCTAAACAGCCATATCAAGACATTTACTAAATCAGCCTCCTATCACCTGAAGAATATATCAAAGGTTAGAGGACCTATATCTCAACAGGATTGGAGAATGATGAATAATTGGAGAATAATAAATGTTCTTAATTGGTTTAAAATCTGTTTTTCTTTTGCATTGTGTTTTGATGCTTAAATGGTTTTATGGAAACCACTTTGAATTGCCTTGTTGTTGAATTGTGCTTTACAAATAAACTTGTATTGCATGGTGTAAACAATGAGGAACTGAAGCTGAAACCCAATTGTTTGGTATTTCAGAGAAAGAACAAATGTGCCAAATATTGTCTTCACTCCGTGTAGATTGATATTATAATGTACTTAAGTTCGTGGACCAACACGTATTGCTTGTTTCTTGTTTTGTCTGTCACCTTGCCTTATCTTTCATTTCTTTCTTTCACTCTGAGGTAAAGCAAGACGTTCAGGTCTCCGCCTCCTCTCCACCAGGTGTGTGGTGTGTTGCTGTGGATCGTCGTACTGGCTACAGAGTTTGAGCTGCAGCTCTGTTTCTGTACAGCAGTAGTCGTCCCTCTCTTTCTCAGTGCAAAAGCAGAACGTGTCTTCAATGTGAACAGGGTGGTCATATCCTAAGTGTTGTATTGGGGAATAATACCCTCAGGAGACCATATTCAACAGATATGAACAAATACACAACGTGTCATAGTTAGTGGAATGCTCCTTTACGTCGTTCTCTGGGGAAATAAACAGTATTTTGAACATCATTGTTTCTCCACAAGAACTAGATTACCGGCAGCATGGAGAATTTTTTGAAAGAGCCGTTATACATTCACACAGATTAGTTTACTTTTCACCATAGAGTTGCATAGAATCATTCACAATTAATAGTGAAAGTAGAAACACTGCACAGTAAAAGTCCTGAGTTCAGATTTGTAAAGAGAGTGTTATCAGCACAGTGTACTGACGTTGACTTCACATGGAGCTTTCAACTTGGCTATCGTGATGGATAGTTACATGAAGGATAATACACATATTTTAATGGTTCATTTAATTGTATTTTGTGATGAAACTGAATCTCATAGTCACATATCTCGGTCTGGTCAATTGTAGAAGTAATTAATAGGCTATCCAGTTAAGTTGCTTAGTTTTTATGGTGTTTCTGAGTAGCTGCAACTTGGGTGTTTGATACAAATATGTCCTGACAGGTGTATTGTTCAGGGCGTATGAGTGGACAAGCAGCAACACCACATGCTGAGCATGTATTATCAAATTCCAGTGGCGGGCCGTGGGCCTGGGGCCTGGGCCTTCAGTGAGGTCCTACACAGTCCCACCCGAATTAATCCACCTCTTATTACTATCATTATGATGCCATGGCTCTTGACCAGGGCTCAATACGTCGATCACGGCGTAGTATTGGTAGATCGCATGACATTAAAAAAAATTGGCCCGCCCCCGTCATTTTCTCTATAGCACGTCTTTGTTCATTTATTACACTAAACAGCCATCTGATGTTGATCGTATCTACACAACAGCATGTCATTTCTCTCGGCTCTCCGTCTCGCGCGCTGCAGAATGCGCGCATCGGGACGGAGAAAAAGAAGAAGAAAAAGTCACTTGCACGAGTTTGTTCACTAAACAGGGCATTGTCGCCCCCAAAGCAGATTTCAAGTATATGCTCGACCAAATCGACATCTTCTCCTCCTTCCGCCATTGTGGGTTGAAAAAACAGCTTTGTAGTCCGCGAATTAATTCCTTTATCAAATTCAGTTTCCTAGTTCTGAGGTTCTGCATCTACCTGCCCATAGGACCCGCCCCTCAATATTGGTAATCCAATCAAAAGACGTGCAGCACGACGCCTGCTAGCTGCTCCTGTGCCGCTTCCGGGGCCTTCGAGAAGGCCTAGAGGAGCCAACTCTAAAGCTGATTGGTTGACACACTTCCACACAATGATACAACAGATTGGTGGATCATACTCTATTTGGATAACTTGACATCAGAGATACATTAGATGATGGTCTACGTGTGACAGATGCACTAGAACAGGGGTCCCCAAACTTTTTCCTGAGAGGGCCACATAACGTTTCCCTTGTCTGCTGGAGAAATGTAGGTGTAGTTATGGACTCAGACCATAATCTAACCAGCCATATCAAGACATTTACTAAATCAGCCTCCTATCACCTGAAGAATATATCAAAGGTTAGAGGACCTATATCTCAACAGGATTGGAGAATGATGAATAATTAGAGATTATTTAACATATTATATAAAAATAAATGAAGGAAGATGTAGTGCTTTCATAAAAGTACATGGTATCTATTTTCCAATTGGAAGCATCGCATTTGCTGAACAGAAATGTTCATCACTGTGACTATCACTATGTTAAAACAAAGACGGGCTTGAATCATTTGTTATTTCTAGACTGAATTACTGCAACTCCTTATAATCAGGCTGCTCTATAAGTCTCTATAGTCAACTCCTTATTATCAGGCTGCTCTATAAGTCTCTATAGTCAACTCCTTATTATCAGTCTGCTCTATAAGTCTCTTAGGTCAACTCCTTATTATCAGTCTGCTCTATAAGTCTCTTAAGTCAACTCCTTATTATTAGGCTGCTCTATAAGTCTCTATAGTCAACTCCTTATTATCAGGCTGCTCTATAAGTCTCTATAGTCAACTCCTTATTATCAGGCTGCTCTATAAGTCTCTATAGTCAACTCCTTATTATCAGGCTGCTCTATAAGTCTCTTAAGTCAACTCCTGATTATTAGGCTGCTCTATAAGTCTCTTAAGTCAACTCCTTATTATCAGGCTGCTCTAATAAGTCTCTATAGTCAACTCCTTATTATCAGGCTGCTCTATAAGTCTCTATAGTCAACTCCTTATTATCAGGCTGCTCTATAAGTCTCTATAGTCAAATCCTTATTATCAGGCTGCTCTATAAGTCTCTTAAGTCAACTCCTGATTATTAGGCTGCTCTATAAGTCTCTTAAGTCAACTCCTTATTATCAGGCTGCTCTAATAAGTCTCTATAGTCAACTCCTTATTATCAGGCTGCTCTATAAGTCTCTATAGTCAACTCCTTATTATCAGTCTGCTCTATAAGTCTCTTAAGTCAACTCCTTATTATTAGGCTGCTCTATAAGTCTCTATAGTCAACTCCTTATTATCAGGCTGCTCTATAAGTCTCTATAGTCAACTCCTTATTATCAGGCTGCTCTATAAGTCTCTATAGTCAACTCCTTATTATCAGGCTGCTCTATAAGTCTCTTAAGTCAACTCCTTATTATCAGGCTGCTCTAATAAGTCTCTATAGTCAACTCCTTATTATCAGGCTGCTCTAGAAGTCTCTATAGTCACCTCCTTATTATCAGGCTGCTCTAGAAGTCTCTATAGTCAAATCCTTATTATCAGGCTGCTCTATAAGTCTCTTAAGTCAACTCCTGATTATTAGGCTGCTCTATAAGTCTCTTAAGTCAACTCCTTATTATCAGGCTGCTCTAATAAATGTCTTAGGTCCCTCCAGTTGATCCAGAATGTTGCAGCTCGTGTTCTCACTAAACTAAGAACAGAGATCACATCACTCCTGCACTAGCTACTCTGCACTGGCTCCCTGTAAAATCAAGAATCACTTTTAAAATTCTTCTCTTAACGTACAAAGCCTTGATTGGTGATGCACCATCATATCTTAAGGAGCTTGTAGTACCATATTGCCCCACTAGAGAGCTACGCTCACTAAATGCGGGACTACTTGTAGTTCCTAGAGTCTTAAAAAGTAGAATGGGAGCCAGAGCCTTTAGTTATCAAGCTCCTCCTCTTTTATGGAACCAGCTCCCACCTTCAGTCCGGGAGGCAGACACAGTCACCTCGTTTAAGAGTCGACTTAAGACTTTCCTCTGTACAGTCTTATAGTTAGGGCTGAATCAGGTTCACCTGGTCCAGCCCCTGTGATAACCAGAATGCCCTTTATTCTGCTTCTGTCTGGTTCCAGTGATAAGAAGTCCATACAAATAAGTTCCAAAGGTCTTGTTGTGTTTATGTTTAGAAGGGGTGTGGCTTTCTGAGGCAATGATTTCCTTTTGACACACCTTTTACATGATTTGATCTTTTTGTAAACTTCAGCAGACATTCTTGGCCAATAAAATCTGTTTTGAACAAGATCAAGTGTTCTTTCAAGTCCTCGGTGACCCATATGATCATGTAGACTGGTAATAACTTTGTTCCTGTGGCAGGACAAGTTGATAAGAGCATTGAGATCCTATTTGCCTCTTCCTCACAAGAATAGCACGTTCCTGTAGGTACATGCTGCACAACATCAGGAGAATACGGCCTCTTCTTACTCAGAAGGCGGCACAGGTTCTGGTCCAGGTTCTGGTCCAGGCTCTGGTCATTTCACGCCTTGACTACTGCAACTCCCTCCTGGCTGGTCTACCTGCTAAGGCCATCCGACCTCTGCAGCTCATCCAGAATGCAGCAGCTCGACTGGTCTTCAGCCTCCCAAAGTTCACCCACACCGCTCCGCTCCTCCGCTCTCTCCACTGGTTACCGGTGGCTGCCCGCATCCGCTTCAAAACACTGGTTCTGGCGTACCGTGCTCTGAACGGATCGGGCCCCGTCTACATCCGGGATATGGTCACACCGTACACCCCGGCACGTTCGCTCCGCTCGGCAACAGCCAATCGACTTGTGCCTCCTGCACCTCGAGCTAATCACTCTACATCCAGACTGTTTGCTGTCCTGGCTCCTCAGTGGTGGAGCGAGCTCCCCACTGACATCAGGACAGCAGAACGTCTCTACATCTTCACCGGAGACTGAAAACACATCTTTTCCGACTATATCTGGATTAAAACACAGATTTTCACTTCAGTGGCTCTTAAATAGCTCTTATTATGGTACTTTTGTAATTTGACAATGTTGAGGAAATGTTACTTTCTGTATTCTTGTTGTTCTTAGTTTGTATTCTAGGTTAAATGCACTTATTGTAAGTCGCTTTGGATAAAAGCGTCTGCTAAATGACATGTAATGTAATGTAATGTAACATGTACTCAAAGTACAGAGAAGTACGAACAAGAATGCTGATTGAGAAACGGCTCGAGTAAAACACACAGGAGACAAAAAGAACAAGGAAACAGAGGAAACAGAGGAAACAGGAAACAGAGGAAATAGAGGGAACAGAGGAACCAGAGGAAACAGGAAACAGAGGAAACAGGAAACAGAGGAAACAGAGGAAACAGGAAACAGTGGAAACAGGAAACAGAGGAAACAAGAAACAGAGGAAACAGGAAACAGAGGAAACAGAGGAAACATGAAACAGAGGAAACAGGAAACAGAGGAAACATGAAACAGAGGAAACAGGAAACAGAGGAAACATGAAACAGAGGAAACAGGAAACCGAGGAAACAGAGGAAACAGGAAACAGAGAAAACAGGAAACAGAGGAAACAGGAAACAGAGGAAACAGAGAAAACATGAAACAGAGGAACCAGAGGAAACATGAAACAGAGGAAACAGGAAACCGAGGAAACAGAGGAAACATGAAACAGAGGAACCAGAGGAAACACAGGGTTTAAGAGAAACAGGTCTGATGGGGAAGGTGTAGGAGGTGGGAGCCGAAATTGGATATTCATGAAACAGAAAGGATGCAAGCTGCCGGTAAAATAAAAGATATTTCCTTGTGTGGGGGTGCCATGTTACAAACACATTAGCAGAGGGCTTAAGGGAGTCATAGAGGATTATAACTCAGCTCATCAAGGAAATGCATTCAGTGTAGTACCTTGTTGTCCCGCCATGATTGTGAATTATGTAATGATCTCTGTTACTGGATGAATATGAGAGTGGAATAATATTGAGATGTTGACTGCAGATGCTCATCACAGTCACATGTAGAGAGAATAGAATGTTGTTCTATTCAAATGTTAAATGGCGTCGACACCTCAGAGGAAGACAAAGAGACGGAGGTTTCACTTGTGCACCAACTAGAAGACGACACCTGGAGAGCAACTCTGTGTTTAGACTAGGATCCAATGTACTGCAAGTCATGTCTTCTTTTACCTGTAATGAAGATGTTGTGAACACGACAAGAGCTATCAGGAAGAAGTCCAAAAGCCAAGAAACGAGAAGGCATTTCTGCCCGCATGGTTCCCTCATTTGAAGTCATTGGGAGTTTTGAATGGGGTTTGGTACGTGAAATAAGGAATGTTTCAAAGTGGTCTTCATTTTGTGTTTTGCAGAGGTTTTCGGCAAAATATTCCAAAAGCCAATGAAAGCTACCCCATTCGCTTTTGGTTGAGGAAACCAGTGGCGTGCTGACTTCCGGGTTGGCCTGCAGACATACAGTATGTCCTTCCTGCTGCACTCTGAAAACCTCCAAGAGCAAGTCTCCATCAGGGCTGACTTAAGGAACAGATTGAGGGGTTGTATCATCATTACTGGACTCCCCTATGTCTTGTTGAAAAGTATTTGTCTTGATTAGCAAGTTGTGACATGGCTACTTTTTGTTAAATATTCTTTTTTTTTAAAGCTCTTTTCCCTCATTGATGCTGAAATTCTGGATATTCAAATATTCTTTACGAAAAGTCTACTCTCAGTATGTGGCAGGTTTAAGTTTCCATATCACACCTGTGTAAGTTGCATGTTGGCCCACAATGATAGTTGTGATCAGTGGCAGCTGGTGATTTCTGGGGGCAGTTGGGCAACGCGGTTTAAATATCACTCAACAATGAGAAGAAAAGAGGTTTTGAGTAGAATATAGTAAAAAACAAAGCTTTATTTCAAGAACACAGCGTGCTCAACACGGTCCAATAACAACTATCAACACACTGTAACGTTGGGCATGAGAGGCTCAGAGCAGCTTTAAGGAACATTGGGTTGGGTTTCAGAGGTTTACAGAATAAAAGAGTTTCACCCTCACATGAAAGAGGTTCAGAGCAGAATAGAGTCAGAGAGATCACATGTTACATTGGGGACAGAGTAGAGCCACTACTGGAAAGACAAGTAGCTCCTCTCTTTAAAGTGGGCAAACGTCTCAATAACTCTCTGGTTAAAGTCATCATGTCTGTAACCTGCTTCATTATTCTGGAGGGAATGTGTCTGTTTTTCAGAACTTCTTCGTTGTGTTTCGATGCCAGTTCGGTCTCCTTCTGCTGCTCTGCTCTGCAAACAGGGTTAGCTTCATGCTGTTAGCTCGTTAGCTCCATGCTCTTAGCTAGATAACTGCAGCAAGATTCGTGCTTTACACTTGTCTGCAGCTCTTTAGATCCCTCCCCCCGTTGTAGTCCAGAGAGTTTCAGTCCCTTTGGAACAACAGACAGGGGAAACTAAACAGCATTACTCACTGAGCTCCAGCTAACAGCTCCGTTAGCTACCTGCTCCCGTAGCTCCGTGGAGCTCTCTGGCTGAGGGAACGATACCGGTCTCTCATTTGCCGAATAGTCCAGTCACGTGACATAAGAAACGATGTCATTGGCAGGGCGCACATTTTTGTGCCCCAAGATTCACGTTTCATCCGCCAATGAGAAGCCGTCCTTGCCGAAACGACCGTGAAATATTTGCTCGCTGCCGCACACACGTTGGGCCGGCGCCCCGTAAAGGGGGCGGGGCTTCTCTCCGTGATGATGAGTGGAGATATATTATTTATGTCACATTTAACTTAAGTGGTTGTTGACAGGGGCTTACGGTCTCCCATACACATTTAGAGCGTCAACACGGTATATTTATGATTTAAATGATTTCGTATAAAATGTTTTTTGACAGGATATATTATATTTTTTTCTTCTTCTTTTTTTTTCATCTCAAAATTTTAAGAGGGGCGGCGCCCTAGCGCCCTCTATGGACGCACCGCCACTGGTTGTGATGTCACAGGATCCTGAATAAGATTCAAGTTGAGCAAAGGACAAACCTTTGACTGAAAAGTAACACAACACTTTTTGAGTGGAGGACTCAAGGAGGAAACCATGCTGAGCTCGTGCAGCTGCATAAACTTCATTCTGACCACCAAGTGAGAAGAAAGATTTTGGGGGCGAATTAAAAACATGTCAATGCTGCAGTGCAGCTGTGGAGGTAGTGAGTAGCTTTGGCCACTGGGGGGCAGTAGTTACACACACATATAAACCTCTCTTCAGATGCAACCAAACAGCACAAGGATAACAGACGCAAGAGGGAGGCCATGAAGGCTTCTGGGGCGGGTTAACTGTCTCTACTAAAGAACACACGATACACAACAATGTCACGCTCCACTGTGGGCGTGACATTGTTGTGTATCGTGTGTTCTTTGTTGTTGCTGCTAATAAGGAGAAGGCCACGTTCTGCTCCAGATAACTTGACCTGAGTGCTTCCTCCCGACAGCAGCAGGTGTGCATTAGACCTGGATGACTAAATGATGCATTGTGCTGTGACCATCGCACGGACATGCATAACTGTATCAAAGATTAGAACAGAGGGAATCGACTTTTGAAGAATACAACTGGTTTTCATATTTTAATTAATATCAGGCAGGTTGGTTCTGTGCTGTAACTGTGATGGGACTGAAGTTGCAAACAACTATAATATAATAACCACTATGAATCCAGTCTTGATAACAAAAGAAAAATGGCGACAACAACCAAAAAAAAGCCAGCAAGATTTTGGATGAGCAAACCAAGAGAGCAGTGACCTTCACATGACGATGCTCTGTCAAGGGGCGTGGCCATGCGCCATCTGGAATGTACATCTTTCTCTGATGCCTCTTGATAGATTAAGTTGGTCCTGCTGAGTGCATTCTGCATCTCTCTCTCTCTCTCTCTCTCTCTCTCTCTCTCTCTCTCTCTCTCTCTCTCTCTCTCTCTCTCTCTCTCTCTCTCTCTCTCTCTCTCTCTCAGTTCGCACTGAGAGTCAGAGTGACAGGTTGGGTGTGTGTGAGCTGCGGAGCGTTGTGTGTGTGTCTCTTTCTTTTCTGTTCTTTCATAGTTGTGTGTATTTAGTTTATGTGGTTTATTAGTTGGTTTCACAGTAGTTTAATTTGTTTGGTGATTATTTGGGTTTTTCTCTGGGTGTCTTCCCGCTGCCGGTGCCTCACCGGGCTCGGTGCGTGGCGGAAATGTTTGCCCCGGTTCCCCCCCCGCTGCTCACGAGGAGACACGGGATTAAGATCTCCGGTGACTCCTCGTGCAGCGTGGAGGAATTGGCCCGGGCAGTCGGGAAGAAAGTCGGGTTCGGCAGCGTGAAGTCCGCCGCCAAGATGAACGGCTCGGTCGTGATCTTCCTGGATCAGGTGGGGAAGGTGAGCCGAGTGGTGGAGGAGGGTCTCTCGGTGGGAGATTTGTTTGTGCAGGTGTTTCCGCTGGACCAGCCGTCCACCAGAGTCCTCGTTTCAAACGTCCCTCCGCTCATCTCCGATGAGTTTCTCAGCAGAGAGCTCTCCCGGCACGGGAAACTGGTCTCCCCGATCAGAGAGATCTCATCGGGGTTCAAGGAGAGCTTGATGAAGCACATAATGAGTCACCGTAGATCGGTTTATATGATCCTCAACGACCGGAGCGCGGAGTTAAACCTGCGCTTCAGCGTCAGAGTAGATGATTTTAACTATAATATCTTCGCGTCTTCATCGGCGATGAAGTGCTTTCATTGCGGGGAGGAGGGACACACCGCGAGGGTCTGCTCGAAGCGAGGCGACCCGGCGTCAGCTGGTCCGGGCGGCTCGGGTCCGTCCGGCGCATCGCGCCGCGCTGCACCAGCGTGGAGGGCGGTGGCTGCGGCGGGGCTCGCGACGGCGGCGTCTCTGAGAGGAGGCGATTCCAGCGGAGAGCGCGGCGAGAGGCGTCACTGCTGCTGTACCCGACACACATGTGGTGGGGATGAATGAGAGCGGGGGGGGGGTGATGGGGGTGATGGTGGTGATGGTGAGGCTAGCCAGGGCAGTGAGAGGCAGGCTGTGGGTGGTGATGGTGATGACGGGTTTAAAGCTGCCAAGAGCAGTGAGAGGGAGGAGGTGGGTGAGGTGGGAAATGATGAGAAGGAAAAGGAGGAAGGAAAAAAAGGAAACAAATATTATAATAATAAGAAAAACACAAAAAATGGGGGTGATTGTGGCAAGGGTGGTGGTGAGGTTGGAGATGGTGGCAAAGGTGGGGAAACTGCCTAGAGCAGTGGGGGGGGGAGGCTGTGGGTGAGGTGAGAAGTGATGAGGATGAAGAAAAAGGAGGGGGAAATAAGAAAAACAAAAGAAATGTTGCTGATGGGGCTACGACTGGCAAGGGTGATGGTGGCAAAGGTGTTGAAATCACCCAGAGCAGTGGGGGGGAGGCTGTGGTTGGGGTAGGAAGTGATGACGAAAGAAAAGAAGAGGGAAAAAAAGGAAGGAAGGACAAAGAGAATGCTGGGGGGAAGCCCATGGAGGTGGTAGGACAGGTGGGTGGAGTTGAAGGGGTGGAGGAAGAAGGTGTAGGTGAGGAGGGGGATGAACAGGTGGAGATGGATGAGGAGGAAGCAGGGGGCGGGGCCGGTGGAGGACAGCAGTGACGAGGAGGGGTCAGAGGACAGCGACTCACCTCTGATTTTAACGAATAGCCAAACACAAAAACTGTACACAGCCGATGAAATCAGTCTGTTTTTACACACAACAAAAAACAAAAAGAATGTAGAGGCTTTTGAGCACTCCTGCCGCTATCACATGGCGAAGAAGAAATTAGATAAGCAGGAGGTTTTTAGAATAAGAAAGATTTTACCCAAAGTAAAGGAGTGCATCCAGCAGGGGGAGGTGGAGAGCTCCAATGTGTGTTTTAATTGATTTGTTGTTTTTAAGGTTTATTTGTTTTTTAAACTCTTTTCTTTGAATGAACACATTCAGAGTCAGAGTTTTAAATGGAGCGAGGGACAGTAAGAAGAGAACATCTATTTATGAATTTAACAAGATGAAGGCCAACGATGTTCTCTTCTTACAAGAGACGCACAGCGACAGCACCAACGAGGCGGACTGGAGGAGGGAGTGGGGGGGGGAAGTCCTCCTGAGCCACAACACCAACCTCAGCGGAGGAGTGGGCTTCCTATATGTATTAGATCGCTGGAGATCTTGGCACTCAGCACTTTAGTTTCCTGGACACTTTAACCGGCTGGAAATGAACTTTGGTCACTGTGCTGTTTGTATATTTTTATATATTTTGTATGTATTTAGTTTCATCTGTATATTTAGTATTTTAGTGTTATTATTTAGTATTATTA
This sequence comes from Pseudoliparis swirei, assembly GCF_029220125.1. Taxonomy (NCBI): domain Eukaryota; kingdom Metazoa; phylum Chordata; class Actinopteri; order Perciformes; family Liparidae; genus Pseudoliparis; species Pseudoliparis swirei. The sequence continues at coordinate 23,003,232 of NC_079409.1, read as the reverse complement.
TTGTGTTTAGTGTTTCTCTAATATGAACCCACTGCTGTGATCCTGAAATGTCCCCACTGTGGGACTAATAAAGGAATATCTAATGTAATCTAATATATATATACATGCATGACATTATCTGGACTTAAACTGTATGGTGTGTAATTTCACTTTGTGTTCATTCATTCCATCCGAGCCCAGCCATTGGCTCACAGCCACCAGTGAGCGATTCAGTTTAATTCAGTTTATTTGCCCATTTTCACAAATGACTAATCCCCCTCAGAGTGCTTTACAGTCTGTACACATAGACATCCCTGACCTTTGACCTTTGCCCTCACATGGGATCAGGAACAACTCCCAAACAACCCTTCAGGGTAAAGGGTCAGACCCCTTGAGGAGAGAACAGAGGAGGATCCTGACAGAGATATTAATGTGTGTTATGTTTTTGGCTTATCGTATCTTAAACTAAACAATCAGAGGAGCTTCCCAAACTCCGCGTTCCCACCCGAAGGTTGTGTTATGTGTCTGGGGAGTCGGATAAGGAAGGGAGGATAAACCAGACGGAAGGAATATGTCAACATGTCCTCAGTTCCACTTCTCCATCTGTTGTTATGGGTGTGTGTGTTCAACTTTCAATAAAAGGCTGGACCAAAGGGTGGCTCGGCGGAATGTCTTGGAGGTCGTCGTGATCGAAGCACGTGCGTCCGAGCTTCCCCTTTGGCCAAAGCTTTCGAAGATACTACGTTGTCTGTGATTCATTTCTCACCTCCTTGAACGTGAATATTTTACATGATATAAAGAGGAAAAAACCTATCATAACTTGGTGCCGTGACCCGGATCCCAACATACCCATCGGCTGGATTTTTCTTTTTCCTGCGGAGCCACTGACACCTGTGCAAGGCCCCGACTGATCATCGGATTAAGAGACCGCTCAGCAGTGGATAATAATTTCTGCAGAGAGGAGATCCAGTCGTGGATTGACGGGATCCGGCGGATCGGAAGACCGAGGGAGACTGACCCAGACAAAGTACGTATGGTTTTGCCCTTTTTGCGAAAAATAAAGGTTGATTACGCGCCGTAAAAATAAGGTTTTGCCCTTTTTGCGAGAAATAAAGGTTGACTACGTGTCGGGAAAAAAAAAAAAATAAGGTTTAGCCCTTTTTGCGAGAAATAAAGGTTGACTACGCGTCGTAAAAATAAGTGTGGTGAACTAATACATATTTGTGGGAGAACTATGTGTTTGTTTAGCGTTGTTTGTTTATATTTGTTTGTGAATGAATGCTGTGACTCTATTTGAATCAGCGTCGCCCGACCTGTTCAATTAGACAACCACAGATTGGCAAGTTTGGGTAAAGAAACGAGGAAATGTACTAATACTATACGATCACACCATAAACAATGGGTAATTCTCACGGAAAGCCTGAAGGCGAATTTCAGGCGACACATTGTTTATGTTCAAACAGGACTCAGATAGTGTAAAATATCTGAGAAAATGGAAAACAAAATACGGCTTTTCCGGGCGAACTAAATGTTTTGAGATAGAAACAATCTGTAAAAATCTAAAAACCATCGCCATAGAAAACAAAATACCCAGACTCAGCGAATCAAAACATCACGAACTAAAACAAGCAGAACAGTGGTTCCGAGCAGCAAAAGAAAGGGCACACGCCCACGAAAAAGAAAAATTAAGGGCCGTAGAAATCACGCGAGGGAAAAATAGTTCACAAGCCCTGTACACAAAAACCGATTTGGACGAGACCAACGTAAAAGCAGTTCACCAGCACCCCGTAGCAACAGCGTCCAGCTCCGGAGAGGAGCCACAGAGCGAGCCGGATGACGAGGAGGACGTATCACCTCCAGCATACGACCGCGTCACCACACCGTTATATCCCAAATTAAAAGAGCTCCAGGACCCAAAGCCCCACCGATTTCCACACGCCACGTAACCGTCCCACCAACATACCGAAAAGCAAACGCATTTCCAATGTTACAAGTCTCTAATCCACATGATGCGAACACACCACAGTATGTGTTCCGCCATGGATGGAGGCCGAATGTACCAATGCATGTGAAGGAGTTACTCCACCACAGAAAAACTTTGATCAGTTCGTATTAGATTTGTTCATGCTGGCCGAATCCTACAAATTAAACGGCAAGGAAATGGAGAAAGTTATGCAGAAAATGTTCGTACGATGGGTGAAGTGCAGAGGGATTATACAGGAATAGTGAACGAAGGAGCACCCTTGTCCACCCATTGAACGGTCCAATGGTCGGGCGTTACAGAGACCAGGTAGAGGCCGTTATGACAAGAGCTCGCCCACTGTTCCAACAATCAGCATCCCACAGCAGATTAGCTGCATGTAAACAGGGACCCGGAGAGTCAGTCTCGAGTTCCAATTCCGTTACGAGGAGGAACACAGGGCAAGCAGTGGGATCCCCTACGAGGAAGGGGGAGGAACACCCTACCAACAATCATTGAAACACGGCATCCTCCGTGGTATCCAGAAACCTATAGAGGACTGGATTAGAAAACACTGCGTCACTTGGGAAACAGCTAACATGGACACAATTATGTCAAATGCACGTCACGCAGAAAACCTCATTAAACTGAAAATGAACAAAGGACCAGAGGTCTACGTTCGAGAGGGGGGGGATTTTGGACTGACTGCATACCAGGGGAGGGAAACCACAAGGGGAGGGTACCGGGGAGGCCGAGGAAGAGGCCGTGGACAGACTCGAGGGAGGGGTAGAGGGCGAAATGAGGAAGAATGTTGGGCCTGCGGAGGGTTGGACATTGGTCACGTGACTGCCCCACCTAAGTGGGGGCGGAAACGTCCCCAATGGCAGCCACAGAGCAGCCCCAGCACCCTCGTAGAGGACGAGACTGACTACGAGGAGACTAACAAACAGAAAGATGAAATAACAAAAGGCAATGCTAACGCTGATGAAGAAGCAAAACGCGCGGCTAAAACACCACAGGTACACGCAGTACGAACAACACCGTCAAGTCCAATAGACATTGAGATCCTACCAAGAAGTCTATTCAAGGCCGTTGCTATTTTGAGTCATGGGCAATGCCATGTCTCAACAGGAGGGATGGTATCTATGATAGAACAAAACTACTTAAAATTTTTTTCTAAAGCATGTGTAACATGCATCAAGCACAACCCTCAAGGGAACCTAATCATTCATGGCCCGCCCTACCGCCTACCACTAACTCACCCAGATTTAGAGCGGTGGGGAGAAAGAAACAATAGTGGAGTACATGAAGAAGACCATGATGGGAGAGGAGTCAGGAAGCAAATGTCTTGCCAGATTCACCTGTCTCCCCATTATGTCTGTACAGGTCGGCGACTGGGTCTTCATCCGCCATCAAGAAAAAGACGTGAGCGACGCTCGCTGGGAGGGACCATTCCAAGTCCTTCTGACGACTGCAACCGCTGTAAAGATAGCCGAGAGGACCACCTGGATACATCTTTCCCATTGCAAACTGTTCCCTACAGAAATCCCGGACCAGTGCCCTGATCCCGAGACGGCCACGAGCAGAGGGAAGACTGACTTCAAAGGGGCTGTCCGCTCAAAAAGACAGCCATCTCAACGTCAGTGAAGAAACCAACGATCCCTGCTCTTAGGTGTCGGCTCGGGTGATGGAGCGAGAGGTCCCGAGGAACTCAAACGAGAGGAGCCCATTGAAACGACCGTGTATATTCATATGTATGATGACATGGGAAGACCTGTCAATGCTCCCGTTTAAGAAAATATAATGTAAACTTTTGGTTTATGCTTGGATGACATAATTGTGTAAAACTCCTCACAAGGAACGGACAATTATTGATGTGAAGCTGCTGACTAAAAAGTTTAATTCCCAAAGAGATTGGTGTGGTGTTACTAACAGATTATGTGTAAGAGAAAAAGAATAATCATGATTCTGCTTGGAATGCTTAACCCAAATACGTAAATCACATGCTGCTTAGAAATTAGACAAATCAAATGAGTGCCCTTATTGACCATGTTTAAATAATAAGCAATAGCATAAACAGGAGGGAACTGACAGAGATATTAATGTGTGTTATGTTTTTGGCTTATCGTATCTTAAACTAAACAATCAGAGGAGCTTCCCAAACTCCGCGTTCCCACCCGAAGGTTGTGTTATGTGTCTGGGGAGTCGGATAAGGAAGGGAGGATAAACCAGACGGAAGGAATATGTCAACATGTCCTCAGTTCCACTTCTCCATCTGTTGTTATGGGTGTGTGTGTTCAACTTTCAATAAAAGGCTGGACCAAAGGGTGGCTCGGCGGAATGTCTTGGAGGTCGTCGTGATCGAAGCACGTGCGTCCGAGCTTCCCCTTTGGCCAAAGCTTTCGAAGATACTACGTTGTCTGTGATTCATTTCTCACCTCCTTGAACGTGAATATTTTACATGATATAAAGAGGAAAAAACCTATCAGATCCCTCTCCAGGATGGACAGGTGATTCAGTTGAAGAAGAGAAAATAAAAATGAGTCGAATTGTTGTTGCGAATGTTGCAGCGACTCCTGAGGAAGACGAGTGACGCGCCGCTGGTTCCTTCTGTTGCTGCGGCTCTACGCTCACGTCATACCTTCATATCTGAGAGTGTGCTGAGGAAAGAGAGTGAGGTCTCACTCTGCTGGAAATGACGGAGCTTGTATCAACTGTTGCCCTCCGTGAAGTCACCATCGTCTTCATCGCTGCTCTACTTTCCTTCTCTCTCGTTCACACACACACAATGCACAAACAACACACACACACACACCACACACACAAACAACACAGTCACAAACACAAATACCACACACACACACACGCACAAACAACACAGTCACAAACACCACACACGCACAAACAACAGTCACAAACACCACACACACAAACAAAACACACACAATGCACAAACAACACAGTCACAAACACCACACACACAAACAAAACACACATACACACAATGCACAAACAACAGTCACAAACACCACACACACACGCACAAACAACACAGTCACAAACACCACACACACAAACAAAACACACATACACACACCACACACAAAACAATACACACAGTCACAAACACCACACACAAACAAAACACACACACAATGCACAAACAACACAGTCACAAACACCACACACACAAACAAAACACACACACACACATGCACAAACAACACACACACAAACAAAACACACATACACACAATGCACAAACAACAGTCACAAACACCACACACACAAACAAAACACACACACACACATGCACAAACAACACACACACACACAAACACCACTCACACGACACACACACAAACAACACAGTCACAAACACAAACACCACACACACACCCAATGCACAAACAACACACACACACACAAATACCACACACACACAATGCACCATTTAGTGAAACTCTTCATGCTAAAATGTAAATAATCTGAACTCAGCCTGAACCTCCCCATCCCCTCTACACACACACACACACGCACACACACACACACACACGCACACACACACACGCACACACTAATACATTTGTGCAAGCCCAGATGCTGCACTGTAATTGGCCACTGTGGCTTCCCGCTGGAGAGAAGATATTTTTGTACAAACTTAAAGACACACACACACACACACACACACACACTAATCCTTGCCTCTGCAACATCTGCCACATCCTCCAGCACATGTGCTGGTTAAATGCAACCACACACACACACACACACACACTCACACACTCACACACACGCCTCATGCACATACCCAGTGTGACCACACGGCGGCCCCTCCCTGCTCCCTGACATCAGTTCTAAATGAAGCGGTGCGGTTGCGCTCCGCCTCGCCCTCGGCGGTTTTCATGGTCTCGGCGTTCCCTCGGACCGCGGCCCGTGCCGTGTGTGTGAAGGCCGTGGACCGGCGTGTGCGTCACGTGACGCTTAAAGTGAGAGGGAAAAGATGTCGTTCAAAAGAAGCACATTTGACCTGTGACACGAGCGTCCAGGGGTCAAGTGAGAGGGCGGGATGCTCGTCACTGGACTCGACCGCCGCGTGTCTTTTTCATCTCGATGTTTTGGGCGCCTTCTCTCTCCTCTCCGCCGTCTCTTGTCCTCGACGTGAGCCGAGTCAACGTCCCCTGGTTCATGTCAAAAGAACCAACTTCCTGTTTGCATGTGAGGCTGAAGCTAAACCAGCCGGACAGGAACTCTACGATGAGTGTGACGCCCGGCTGGCGGCGGCCGGGGGTGAGATGATGAATGCATTCCCCCTAATCAGGAAAGTGTTGAGGAGAAGCCGAGCCGGAGACTCCTGAGAGCAGAAGAGTGAGCGACTGCTTGAAAGGGATGCAATCGACGATGGTGTGGAATATTGTATATTCAATAAAACGAGTCTCATCTCCTCAGATTGGTGATGCAGCTTATGTTTTAGAAATAACATTTTACAAAGCAGGGCTTATTATTCCTTTGTGTTCATTTAGTGATTCAATATTTAAAACTATATTAAACTAACAGCTCGAAGATGCTTGTGTATATATATATAAATATATATATACTGTATATATATACATATATACCATGATTTTATGAATGTTCCCCATATATTTATATACTGCATATATATATAACATATATATATTTATATAAATATACCATGATTTTATGGATGTTCCCCATATATATGTATATATATCGCATATATATATACTATATATATATTTAAAATATATATATTTATATATAAATACCATGATTTTATGAATGTTCCCCATATGTGGGGAATACAAAATTGTCCTTTTATATTTTGGGATCTCAATATTTTAAAAAACAACAAATCAATAATCTATTGAAAAACTTGTAATGGATGAAAGTACCAGATCTCTGTTAAATAGAGGGAGTTGAATACCAAATTAATCAAGATTTTCATCACGTGCAAAAAGAACACACACACACACACACACACACAGCCCTATATGGTGTCCTTCCCGCATCGTCGATGGTCTCTTTGTGCATGTTTCAGGAAGCCTTCTCTCAAGACCACGGGTCTGTGGAAGGACCGGGACGCTTCCTCCGACTCTTTATGCTTGGGCTGAAGAACACGAGAAAGAGTCATTTGTTTACGTCCGAGGGCGAGCGAGAGATCGGCCCTGCGTCTTTCCATGAGCATTTACTATCTACTAACTTTACGAGTTAAGAGAGATGGAGGGAGGGAGGGAGGGAAGGGATAGAGGGGGCGAGCAAAGAGAGAGAGAGAGCGATGGATGTATCAAACAGCAGCCCCCTGCTGAGCGGGGAATGGAAAAGCTGCTGGCACCAACATGAATATTTCAGCAGATAGCTACAGCTCTCTGTACCTCTCTCTCTCTCTCTCTACGTCTGTCTGTCTGTGTCTCTCTCTCTCTACGTCTGTCTGTCTGTGTCTGTCTGTCTGTACCTCTCTCTCTCTCTCTCTCTACGTCTGTCTGTCTGTGTCTCTCTCTCTCTATGTCTGTCTGTCTGTGTCTCTCTCTCTCTCTATGTCTGTCTGTCTGTACCTCTCTCTCTATGTCTGTCTGTCTGTGTCTCTCTCTCTCTCTCTCTACGTCTGTCTGTGTCTGTCTCTCTCTCTCTATGTCTGTCTGTCTGTGTCTCTCTCTCTGTCTCTCTCTCTCTCTCTCTACGTCTGTCTGTCTGTGTCTCTCTCTATGTCTGTCTGTCTGTGTCTCTCTCTCTCTCTATGTCTGTGTGTCTCTCTCTCTCTCTACGTCTGTCTGTCTGTGTCTCTCTCTCTCTCTCTCTATGTCTGTCTGTCTGTGTCTCTCTCTCTCTATGTCTGTCTGTCTGTGTCTCTCTCTCTCTCTCTATGTCTGTCTGTCTGTGTCTCTCTCTCTCTATGTCTGTCTGTCTGTGTCTCTCTCTCTCTATGTCTGTCTGTCTGTACCTCTCTCTCTCTCTCTCTGAGTGGAAGGAGCGTTGAGAGCGCGGAGCGCGTTTTGTTTGTCTGTTTGAGAGAGAAACGGCTAACATTCATATTTTTCACCAGGTAAAGTGGTGTTAGATTGTGAACATTGTGGTGCAGGTTTCACTGGTGTTTGTGTGTGTGTGTTTGTGTGTCGGCGGGCTGCGTGTCTGTGTGTGTGTGTGTGTGTGTCCGTGCGAGCCGAGCAACTGCTCGGTGAGCTCCACGCCGACATGGAGCCGCTGACCCACCTGACGCGGAAACACGCCGCGGTTCCCGTGTTCGGTGGAGGATGTCTGCCTGGCGGTGGGCGACGTGATCGGCGACCCCCACGTGAAGTCCGCCACGCGGATGAACGGCGGGGTGGTGGTGTTCATGGTGGTGGTGTTCATGGTGGTGGGGTTCATGGTGGTGGTGTTCGGGTGGTGGTGTTCATGGTGGTGGTATTCATGGTGGTGGTGTTCGGGTGGTGGTGTTCATGGTGGTGTTCATGGTGGTGGTGTTCGTAGCGACAGTCAGTCAGGCTGACGAGCTGGTGGAGAGAGGCATCGTGGTGTCAGACACGTGCCGTTCTCCCCTTGTGCTCGCCAGCCGTCAAGGTGACGGTGTCCAATGTGCCTCCGTTTGTTAGAGATAACTACTTAGAGAAAGAACTGATGAGCCACGGGAGGGTGGTGTCCCCACTGAAGAAGCTCTTTCATGGCTTTAAGTCTCACAGGAGGCTTCATGACCCTCAACGACAGGAGAGGACCTCAGCATCGTGTTCAAGGTGAGTCAGACGGGCTCGACTCCCTGTTCTACGCCACCACGGACCACAGGAAGGGCTTCGGCTGCGGAGGGGTTGGACACAAGAGAATGCCTGTCCTCAGAAGGGGGCAAGGTGGGGCAAGCAGCCGGGTGGAGCCCGAGAGGAGACAGGTGGAGCTAGGGAGGAGGCGGGTGGAGCCCGAGAGGAGACAGGTGGAGTTAGAGAGGAGGCGGGTAGAGCCCGGATGGAGACAGGTGGAGCTAGGGAAGAAACAGATGGAGTTAGAGAGGTGGGTGGAGCCCAGGGAGAAACGGGTGGAGTTAGAGAGGGGGTGGGTGGAGTCCGGGAGGAAACAGTTGGAGTTAGAGAAGAGGCGGGTGGAGTTAGAGGGGGGGCGCGTGGAGCCCGAGAGGAGACAGGTGGAGTTAGGGAGGAAACAGATGGAGTTAGAGAGGTGGGTGGAGCCCAGGAGGAAACAGGTGGAGTTAGAGAGGGGGTGGGTGGAGTCCGGGAGGAAACAGTTGGAGTTAGAGAAGAGGTGGGTGGAGCTGGGGAGGAAGCGTGTGGAGTTAGTGAGGGGGTGGGTGGAGCCCCGGAGGAAACAGGTGGAGAAGAGGCGGGTGGAACCCGGGAGGAGACAGGCGGAGCAGGGGAGGGCTGATATGACGGGTAGGGTGGAGCAGGTGGAGGCAGAGGGATCAGAGGTGGTCCAGCAGGGGGAGACAGAAGGGGCAGAGGCAGCCCAGCAGGTGGAGGAGAACCTGGCAGGGGAGGCCCAAGGGCCCAGACAGGAGAGAACTGGAGGGCGGGTGGAGCCCGATACGGGACAGGAACAGACAGGAAAAGAAGAGGGAAGGAGTGAGGGTGGAGCAGTGGTGAGTGAGGGTGGAGCAGTGGTGAGTGAGGGTGGAGCAGTGGTGAGTGAGGGTGGAGCAGTGGTGTGTGAAGTGGAGCTGAAGGGCAGCGATGAAGAGATGGAGACGAGGAGGCGATGAAGGAGACGAGGAGGCGATGAAGGTTCCTCATCTGAAGAGGAAGTCGGGGAGGCAGGAAGTCTCCCAGGCCAAGAAGGCGGCGGTAGGTGAAAGAGGCCGAGCAGCAGAGGAGAAGTCCAGCAGGACGAGGACCCTGCTGCTCCGCAGGGGGCCGGCGCTGTGGGGCCCCTGAGGGTCCTGCTGCTCCGCAGGGGGGCGGCGCTGTGGGGCCCGACAGGTACAGCGAGCATCAAGCTCACGCTCCTGAGGACTAAAGGAGCTCATGGAGTCGAGCTGGAGAGGCAAGGCGCTGAGGGAACATCTGGGCAGAGACAGAGGAGGCTTCACAGCCAATGAGCTGGTCCAGCTCAGGAGGCGGGTCCCCAGGCTGAAGGAAGAGAACCTCCTGGGGAGGAGGGGGGAGGAGCTCAGATGTTTAGGCTGCCATGTTTAGTCCATATGATGATGAGCTTGGACTTGTTTTGAGTGGAAGAGACCAGCACCGGCTGCTGCAAGAACCGCTGGGGCCCGGGGCCAGGCTGGACATGCAGGACGACTCAGCACCAGGCCTGGAGGTTCCTGAGGAGCTGGGCGGAGAGGCTGACGGAGGCCGAGGTGGAGATGCTGCAGGAGGAGGGGAGAGGAGGCTCCCGACGCGACGGACCCTTCTCCGGCCCCAGGATGTGTTCCGAGGCTGAGCGGGGTCTCGGGACCACTGTGCAGATCGAAAGCTGTTGGACTTCAACAGGATAAAAGGAAAAGAGGGGCGGCGCCCTCTATGGACCCACTGCCACTGTTGGAGAGGCGGTCTACACCAGCAGGAGGAACAGGGTGGAGGGCAGGAGGCTCTCCCCATCTTCACCTCCCGCATCAGCCAGAATTTGGCTGGATTTTAAGGTTTTTTTTAACAGCACAATGAACGCTCCTTTTGATTCAAAGTGAGGAGCAACTGTTTATTTTTGTTTTGTTTTAAGGTTGTAATAACTGTTCACTCATGTTGGATACAAGTAAAATAAAGGTTTTCTAAAAATCTAAAAATCTCTCTACATCTGTCTGTCTGTGTCTCTCTCTCTATAATCCCGGTGTCGGGGTGATAGCGGTGTCGGGGTGATAGCGGTGTCGGGGTGAAAGCGGTGTCGGGGTGAAAGCGGTGTCGGGGTGATAGCGGTGTCGGGGGATAGCGGTGTCGGGGGGGTAGCGGTGTCGGGGTGATAGCGGTGTCGGGGGATAGCGGTGTTGGGGGATTACATTACATTACATTACATGTCATTTAGCAGACGCTTTTATCCAAAGCGACTTACAATAAGTGCATTTCAACCTAGAGTACAAACTAAGAACAACAAGAATACAGGAAGTAACATTTCCTCAACATAGTCGAACTACAAAAGTACCATAAGTAAGTGCTATCTAAGTGCCACTGAAGTGCTAATCTGTGTTTTAATCCAGATATAGTCGGAAAAGGTGTGTTTTCAGTCTCCGACGGAAGATGTAGAGACTTTCTGCTGTCCTGATGTCAGTGGGGAGCCTGCCCACCACTGAGGAGCCAGGACAGCAAACAGTCTGGATTTCGAGTGATTAGCTCGAGTGCAGGAGGCACAAGTCGATTGGCTGTTGCCGAGCGGAGCGAACGTGCCGGGTGTACGGTGTGACCATATCCCGGATGTAGACGGGCCCGATCCGCTCAGAGCACGGCACGCCAGGACCAGTGTTTTGAAGCGGATGCGAGCAGCCACCGTAACCAGTGGAGAGAGCGGAGGAGCGGAGTGGTGTGGGTGAATTTCGGGAGGCTGAAGACCAGTCGAGCTGCTGCATTCTGGATGAGCTGCAGGGGTCGGATGGCCTTAGCAGGTAGACCAGCCAGGAGGAGTTGCAGTAGTCGAGGCGTGAAATGACCAGAGCCTGATCAGAACCCGCGCCTTCTGAGTAAGAAGAGGACGATTCTCCTGATGTTGTGCAGCATGTACCTGCAGGATAGCGTGTCGGGGGGTAGCGTGTCGGGGGTAGCGTGTCGGGGATAGCGGTGTCGGGGATAGCGGTGTCGGGGATAGCGTGTCGGCGGATAGCGGTGTCTGGGTGATAGCAGTGTCGGGGCGGTAGCGGTGTTGGGGGATAGCGGTGTCGGGGGATAGCGGTGTCGGGGGATAGCGGTGTCGGGGGATAGCGGTGTCTGGGTGATAGCAGTGTCGGGGGGGTAGCGGTGTCGGGGGATAGCGGTGTCGGGGGATAGCGGTGTCGGGGGGATAGCGGTGTCGGGGTGATAGCGGTGTCGGGGGATAGCGTGTCGGGGATAGCGTGTCGGGGATAGCGGTGTCGGGGATAGCGTGTCGGGGGATAGCGGTGTCGGGGTGATAGCGGTGTCGGGGGATAGCGGTGTCGGGGTGATAGCGGTGTCGGGGGATAGCGGTGTTGGGTGATAGCGTGTCGGGGGATAGCGTGTCGGGGATAGCGGTGTCGGGGATAGCGTGTCGGGGATAGCGGTGTCGGGGATAGCGTGTCGGGGATAGCGGTGTCGGGGATAGCGGTGTCGGGGATAGCGGTGTCGGGGATAGCGTGTCGGGGATAGCGGTGTGACAGCGTGTTGGGGATAGCGTGTCGGGGGTAGCGTGTCGGGTGATAGCGGTGTCGGGGATAGCGGTGTCGGGGATAGCGGTGTCGGGGATAGCGGGGGATAGCGTGTCGGGTGATAGCGGTGTCGGGGTGATAGCGGTGTCGGGGGATAGCGGTGTCGGGGGATAGCGGTGTCGGGGTGATAGCGGTGTCAGGGGGGTAGCGGTGTCGGGGTGATAGCGGTGTCGGGGATAGCGGTGTCGGGGATAGCGTGGGGATAGCGGTGTCGGGGATAGCGGTGTCGGGATAGCGTGTCGGGGATAGCGGTGTCGGGGATAGCGTGTCGGGGATAGCGGTGTCGGGTGATAGCGGTGTCGGGGATAGCGGTGTCGGGGATAGCGGTGTCGGGTGATAGCGGTGTCGGGGTGATAGCGGTGTCGGGGATAGCGGTGTCGGGGATAGCGTGTCGGGGGATAGCGTGTCGGGTGATAGCGGTGTCGGGGATAGCGGTGTCGGGGATAGCGTGTCGGGTGATAGCGGTGTCGGGGTAGCGTGTCGGGATAGCGGTGTCGGGGATAGCGGTGTCGGGATAGCGTGTGGGATAGCGGTGTCGGGGATAGCGGTGTCGGGATAGCGGTGTCGGGGATAGCGTGTCGGGGGATAGCGGTGTCGGGGATAGCGTGTCGGGGATAGCGGTGTCGGGGATAGCGGTGTCGGGGTGATAGCGTGTCGGGTAGCGTGTCGGGGATAAGCGGTGTCGGGTGATAGCGTGTCGGGGATAGCGGTGTCGGGTGATAGCGGTGTCGGGTGATAGCGGTCGGGGATAGCGGTGTCGGGGATAGCGTGTCGGGGATAGCGGTGTCGGGGATAGCGTGTCGGGGATAGCGGTGTCGGGGATAGCGGTGTCGGGGATAGCGGTGTCGGGGATAGCGGTGTCGGGTGATAGCGGTGTCGGGGGATAGCGGTGTCGGGGATCGGGGATAGCGGTGTCGGGGATAGCGGTGTCGGGGGTAGCGGTGTCGGGGATAGCGTGTCGGGGATAGCGGTGTCGGGGATAGCGGTGTCGGGGGGATAGCGGTGTCGGATAGCGTGTCGATAGCGGTGTCGGGGTGATAGCGGTGTCGGGGATAGCGTGTCGGGGATAGCGGTGTCGGGGATAGCGTGTCGGGGATAGCGTGTCGGGGATAGCGGTGTCGGGGATAGCGGTGTCGGGGATAGCGGTGTCGGGGATAGCGGTGTCGGGGATAGCGTGTCGGGTGATAGCGGTGTCGGGGATAGCGTGTCGGGGATAGCGGTGTCGGGGATAGCGGTGTCGGGGATAGCGTGTCGGGGATAGCGGTGTCGGGGATAGCGTGTCGGGGATAGCGGTGTCGGGGATAGCGGTGTCGGGGATAGCGGTGTCGGGGATAGCGTGTCGGGGATAGCGGTGTCGGGGATAGCGGTGTCGGGGATAGCGGTGTCGGGGATAGCGGTGTCGGGGATAGCGGTGTCGGGGATAGCGGTGTCGGGGATAGCGGTGTCGGGGATAGCGTGTCGGGGATAGCGTGTCGGGGGATAGCGGTGTCGGGGATAGCGGTGTCGGGGATAGCGGTGTCGGGGATAGCGGTGTCGGGATAGCGGTGTCGGGGGGTAGCGGTGTCGGGGATAGCGTGTCGGGGATAGCGGTGTCGGGGATAGCGGTGTCGGGTGATAGCGGTGTCGGGGATAGCGGTGTTGGGGGATAGCGGTGTCGGGGATAGCGGTGTCGGGGTAGCGGTGTCGGGGATAGCGGTGTCGGGGATAGCGGTGTCGGGGATAGCGTGTCGGGGATAGCGGTGTCGGGGATAGCGGTGTCGGGGATAGCGGTGTCGGGGATAGCGTGTCGGGGAGTGATAAGCGTGTCGGGGATAGCGGTGTCGGGGATAGCGGTGTCGGGGATAGCGGTGTCGGGGATAGCGGTGTCGGGGATAGCGGTGTCGGGGTGATAGCGTGTCGGGGATAGCGGTGTCGGGGATAGCGTGTCGGGGTGATAGCGGTGTCGGGGATAGCGGTGTCGGGGATAGCGTGTCGGGGATAGCGTGTCGGGGTGATAGCGGTGTCGGGGATAGCGGTGTCGGGGATAGCGGTGTCAGGGGATAGCGTGTCGGGGATAGCGGTGTCGGGGATAGCGGTGTCGGGGATAGCGTGTCGGGGATAGCGGTGTCGGGGATAGCGGTGTCGGGGATAGCGGTGTCGGGTGATAGCGTGTCGGATAGCGGTGTCGGGGATAGCGGTCGGGGATAGCGGTGTCGGGGATAGCGGTGTCGGGGATAGCGGTGTCGGGGATAGCGTGTCGGGGATAGCGGTGTCGGGGATAGCGGTGTCGAGGGGATAGCGGTGTCGGGGATAGCGGTGTCGGGGATAGCGGTGTCGGGGATAGCGGTGTCGGGGATAGCGGTGTCGGGGATAGCGTGTCGGGGATAGCGGTGTCGGGGATAGCGGTGTCGGGGATAGCGGTGTCGGGTGATAGCGTGTCAGGGGGTAGCGTGTCGGGATAGCGTGTCGGGGATAGCGGTGTCGGGTGATAGCGTGTCGGGGATAGCGGTGTCGGGGGATAGCGGTGTCGGGTGATAGCGGTGTCGGGGATAGCGGTCGGGGATAGCGTGTCGGGGGATAGCGGTGTCGGGGGATAGCGTGTCGGGGATAGCGTGTCGGGGATAGCGTGTCGGGGATAGCGTCGGGGGCGGTGTCGGGTGATAGCGGTGTCAGGGGGGTAGCGGTGTCGGGGGATAGCGGTGTCGGGGTGATAGCGGTGTCAGGGGGGTAGCGGTGTCGGGGGATAGCGGTGTCGGGGGATAGCGGTGTCGGGGTGATAGCGGTGTCAGGGGGGTAGCGGTGTCGGGGGATAGCGGTGTCGGGGTGATAGCGGTGTCAGGGGGGTAGCGGTGTCGGGGTGATAGCGTGTCGGGGATAGCGGTGTCGGGGGATAGCGGTGTCGGGGTGATAGCGGTGTCGGGGTGATAGCGGTGTCGGGGTGATAGCGGTGTCGGGGGATAGCGGTGTCGGGGGATAGCGGTGTCGGGGGATAGCGGTGTCGGGGGATAGCGGTGTGGGGGGATAGCGGTGTCGGGGTGATAGCGGTGTCGGGGATAGCGGTGTCGGGGGATAGCGGTGTCGGGGGATAGCGGTGTCGGGGATAGCGGTGTCGGGATAGCGGTGTCGGGGATAGCGTGTCGGGGATAGCGGTGTCGGGGATAGCGTGTCGGGGTGATAGCGGTGTCGGGGATAGCGGTGTCGGGTGATAGCGGTGTCGGGGGTAGCGTGTCGGGGATAGCGGTGTCGGGTGATAGCGGTGTCGGGGTGATAGCGTGTCGGGGATAGCGGTGTCGGGGATAGGGGTGTCGGGGATAGCGGTGTCGGGGTGATAGCGGTGTCGGGGTGATAGCGGTGTCGGGGGATAGCGGTGTCGGGGGATAGCGGTGTCGGGGTGATAGCGGTGTCGGGGTGATAGCGGTGTCGGGGGGATAGCGGTGTCGGGGGATAGCGGTGTCGGGGTGATAGCGGTGTCAGGGGGGTAGCGGTGTCGGGTGATAGCGTGTCGGGGATAGCGTGTCGGGGATAGCGGTGTCGGGGATAGCGGTGTCGGGATAGCGGTGTCGGGGGATAGCGGTGTCGGGGGATAGCGGTGTCGGGGGATAGCGGTGTCGGGGTGATAGCGGTGTCGGGGGATAGCGGTGTCGGGGTGATAGCGGTGTCAGGGGGGTAGCGGTGTCGGGGTGAAAGCGGTGTCGGGGTGATAGCGGTGTCGGGGTGATAGCGGTGTCGGGGTGATAGACGTGTCGGGGGATAGCGGTGTCGGGGATAGCGTGTCAGATAGCGGTGTCGGGGGATAGCGGTGTCGGGGGATAGCGGTGTCGGGGGATAGCGGTGTCGGGGGATAGCGGTGTCGGGGGATAGCGGTGTCGGGGGATAGCGGTGTCGGGGTGATAGCGGTGTCAGGGGGGTAGCGGTGTCGGGGGATAGCGGTGTCTGGGTGATAGCGGT
This sequence comes from Pseudoliparis swirei, assembly GCF_029220125.1. NCBI lineage: Eukaryota > Metazoa > Chordata > Actinopteri > Perciformes > Liparidae > Pseudoliparis > Pseudoliparis swirei. The sequence goes on along the minus strand of NC_079409.1, from coordinate 22,987,042 downwards.
GTCGGGGTGATAGCGTGTCGATAGCGTGTCGGGGTAGCGGTGTCAGGGGGGTAGCGGTGTCGGGGTGATAGCGGTGTCAGGGGGTAGCGGTGTCGGGGGATAGCGGTGTCGGGGGATAGCGGTGTCGGGGGATAGCGGTGTCGGGGTGATAGCGGTGTCGGGGGATAGCGGTGTCAGGGACAGCGGTGTCGGGTGATAGCGGTGTCGGGGATAGCGGTGTCGGGGATAGCGTGTCGGGTGATAGCGTGTCGGGGATAGCGTGTCGGGGATAGCGGTGTCGGGGATAGCGGTGTCGGGGATAGCGGTGTCGGGGATAGCGGTGTCGGGATAGCGGTGTCAGGGGGATAGCGGTGTCGGGGATAGCGGTGTCGGGGATAGCGTGTCGGGGGATAGCGGTGTCGGGGATAGCGGTGTCGGGGATAGCGGTGTCGGGGATAGCGGTGTCGGGGATAGCGGTGTCGGGGGATAGCGGTGTCGGGGGATAGCGGTGTCGGGGGGATAGCGGTGTCGGGGTGATAGCGGTGTCGGGGGATAGCGGTGTCGGGGGATAGCGGTGTCGGGGGATAGCGGTGTCGGGGGATAGCGGTGTCGGGGTGATAGCGGTGTCGGGGGATAGCGGTGTCGGGGGGATAGCGGTGTCGGGGGATAGCGGTGTCATGGTGATAGCGGTGTCGGGGGATAGCGGTGTCAGGGGGGTAGCGGGTGTCATGGGGATAGCGGATAAAATAACATACTTGGGGCTGAATGATGACGTGAGCTCTGGGAGGCGACTCACAGCATGTGAGAGGAGAGCCGCTCTGAACCATCATCTGGATCCTGGCTTTGAATCCAGACACGTGATCAATAACATGTTTACATCCACGGGCCGGTGCTGCACATGGAGAACAGGAACTCTCTTCCCTCCCTGAATTGGTTTCATCAGTCACATTTCAAAAAGTAAAAACTGTGTGTGCTCCTTTTTATTAAATAAATGCAGTTAGCAACACAACAACATGGTGTCCTGTCCAGGGTCTGATGTGTGTTTTGTGTGTTTTTTATAGCAAGGAAGAGAAAGAAAGCAAAAAGGAGATAGATAAGCGAAGAGGAGAGATGGGAGGAACGATAGGAGCGGAAGAGGAGGAGGAGATGGAGATGAAGAGCGCTCGGCTGCTGGGAGCATAACATGGAGGCAGGAGGAGATGAGAGAGGGAAAGATAGGTGAGCGGAGGAGAGAGCAATCAAATCTCTCCACCACACAGGTTATGAAGCTATTGAAGTCCCATAGAGCCGTGAAAGATGGTAATACACCATGTGTGTGTGTGTGAGAGAGAGAGAGAGAGAGAGAGAGAGAGAGGGGTATGTATAATGGAGGGTTAATACTGCTCTGGCTCTTAATGGTAATTCTGGCCTGTCACTCTTCTAAAGGCCATCTCTGTGGGCCATCAGCCAGCCGCACATAACCACTGGCACCCTGCAAATGTCACCATTATCACTGTGTGTGTGTGTGTGTGTGTGTGTGTGTGTGTGTGTGTTGAATCCCTTTCCTGTTTTCTACCCAATCACTTCTTGTTCCTGTGAGTTCCCCCGTGTGTCTCCCTCCTCCGACTGGAAACACGACGAGCCTGTAAGTATCGACCTGCGCTGAAGACCCTCCGGTCCATCCCGGCCCGGTTCTGTCTCACCAGACACAGATCGGTGACATTGGCTCTTCTTCTTTTCATTATTCATATTGTCTGTTAAGTACCTGACGTTGTCTCTCATGAATACGTGTCATCACCAAGGGGCGGAGCTAAAGGAATGACACCGCACGGGGCCGTGCTCGTCAGCGGAGGATTCGGTTGGTCGCTCTGGATAAACGTTGTTGTTTTACAGTATTCGTGTTTTTTTGAATAACTAGAGACTCTGTATATATTTTTGCCATTTCATGAGACGTTTCAAGTCGTGACCCGGGATGATAAATATTCACATGGAAGCCGGCAGCGAGTAGCTTTGGTTCCGTTGGCCTCTTGATTTGATCCCATTTATCATTCATCGTAGAGCCTTGCCATGTGTCATGAACCTTGAACATATATAAATAAAACATTTAAAACAGTCTGCATAGGTCTCACTTTGATTGTGTGCTACAAGCTCTGCAGCTTTTCTTTTTAAATAAGTTATTTTCCTTTCTCTCTTGGCTGAACCAGAATATTTCACTCAAATGTTCTATTCAGGAGCACAATCCCACGCTCACGCTGTGTCCTTGGACCAAAGGATGAAAAGAAAACAGCTTTTAATCAAGCCCAGCGACACGCGTCTCCAGACTCAGTGTTTAGTTCAAGTTGATAACTTCCACATGTTATCACAAGGATCGAGTGGAGAGGAAACATGCAGCTGAGTTGTTTGAGTTGAGAAACACAAATTGAGGGCTTTGGAATTTAGATCAGAAAAATATTTGAATTGCGCAATAATTGCACACAAAAAGAAGGTGTGTGTGCTTGATTGTATTTTGGTGTTGCTTTATGCAGAAGTGGAACTGTCACTTAAACTAGCGATCGAGACCAGGAATGCAAGTTGAAGAGGTTCCAGCTTCGCTCGGCAGACGCGTTGCTGCCTGGAGAAAATAAATCAAGAGGTTGACAGACGTAGAACGAGAGAGTCAAAGAGCGCTGGCAGCAACAATGAAGTCCGGAGACACAGAGCACACAACTGGGTTATGGGTCACATCAGTCTCAATAATTGCAAACGCACACAAAGATTGACAAACATATTCGATTTACAGACGCACACAGAAGGAGGACGGATGAAGTCGACTCGCTCATGCATTTCTATGTGGACGGGATGTGTTGGTGTGTGTGTCTTTGAGACTTCAACATCGACCTCTCTGTGGCCAATCAGAGGACAGACATCCACCACCACACCCAAAGGTCTGACCTCTGTGTGTGAGTGTGAGTGTGTGTGTGTGTGTGTGTGTGTGTGTGTGTGTCTCGCCCTGCTCAGTGACAGCAGGCCTATATTGACAGACCGCTCTGACTTTAAGGTAAACGAGGATATCCTTCAAGACGACTGCCGTCTCGATGAGGATGTTGAGAGGATGTTGATAAGGATGTTGAGAGGATGTTGAGAGGATGTTGATGAGGATGTTGAGAGGATGTTGATAAGGATGTTGAGAGGATGTTGAGAGGCTGTTGAGAGGATGTTGAGAGGATGTTGAGAGGATGTTGGGAGGATGTTGAGAGGAGCGCACCGAGCGCTTCCTGCCAGGAGCACCGAGGCGTGGAGGAGACTCTGGCCTGCTGACAAGTCCTCCTGGTTGATTGTTATTGCCTCTGAATTAAAGGTGTACCTTTTGACTCCGGTGAAGGTGCACACGGCAGAAGCTTCCCCTGGCGACTCCACGGTAATAAAAACAACACACAGGAATGGCGTTGCCCCCGTGGAATAGACAAACACGATTCAAAAAACCTCCGATCTCGAGTCAGACGAGACTAAATCTATATCCTCCATTTTACAGGGCAGAGACTCACGAGTGAGAGAGATCTAAACGGATCTAAACGGATCTCGTTCCTGTGAACGGTTTCTGTTTCTCTGCCACCGGCTCCGTAAGTGATTGTAAAAGTTACTGACACGCTGCTAAAAGACAGACGAGTGCTGCTGACCCCTCCTTCAGCTACCACATGTGTTCTCTTTCCGCCCCGAGGATCAAATCCCTGCTACCCCCCCCCCTCCTCTCCTGCTGCCTCAGCAGAGAACACAAACACCCAGTGACAAGCGAACGCAGCATCATGAACAGAAACCGGGTAAATAAAAAGCCTCTGTAATGTATTCATGAAGTTGACCTTCTGAATGGTGACGAAGCTGAAATGCGTTGACGTAATAAGTCATAGCGTCCATAAGGAGAGAGGAGAGAAGAGAGGAGCTCAGTGTATCCTAAGCATCCATAAGGAGAGAGAAGAGAGGAGCTCAGTGTATCCTAAGCGTCCATAAGGAGAGAGGAGAGGAGCTCAGTGTATCCTAAGCGTCCATAAGGAGAGAGGAGAGAGGAGCTCAGTGTATCCTAAGCGTCCATAAGGAGAGAGGAGAGAGGAGCTCAGTGTATCCTAAGCGTCCATAAGGAGAGAGGAGAGAAGAGACGCATGCCGAGTGGAAGACGCGGCGGCCATTTTCACACATGGAGGATGAACTTTAATGTGTGTGTGGTGTTTGTTCACACTGAAGCTTCCACACCATCCACCTCCACTCTTTAGACACATAGAATGTGTGTGTGTGTGTGTGTGTGTGTGTGTGTGTGTGTGTGTATTCTGCCACATGCTGCGTTGGGGAGGATATTTAACAAACTATTAAACAGTTGAATGATGTGTATCTACAGCCCTGTGTTAGGAGTGTGTGTGTGTGTGTGTGTGTGTGTAGCATAGGGAGTGTGTGTGTGTGTGTGTGTGTGTGTGTGTGTGTGTGTGTGTGTAGCATAGGGAGTGTGTGTGTGTGTGTGTGTGTGTGTGTGTGTAGCATAGGGAGTGTGTGTGTGTGTGTGTGTAGCATAGGGAGTGTGTGTGTGTGTGTGTGTGTAGTGTGTGTGTGTGTGTGTGTGTGTGTGTAGCGTAGGGAGTGTGTGTGTGTGTGTGTAGCGTAGGGAGTGTGTGTGTGTGTGTAGCATAGGGAGTGTGTGTGTGTGTGTGTGGCGTAGGGAGTGTGTGAGTGTGTGTGTGTGTGTGTGTAGCGTAGGGAGTGTGTGTGGCTCCAGGTACCAGAGAGGTGAGGTCGTGTTGGGGACCATCAGATCCAAACGCATCTCTTTACCTGTGGACGGTTGCCATGGCAGCCGTCTCCTCCTCTCTGTTTATCAGCTCATTCCTCACATTGTGTTCAGTTACATCGACAGTCTTCGCTTGTCCTTCATCAGAGACTGCAGGATCCAGCCCTGAGGAGCGTTTCACCCTCGTCTTCCTCAGGGACACTTCCACCTCTGTTATTTTTTGCTTTTCAATCCTAAAACAAAAACCCTGAGTCGTGCTCTTCTGTTCTCTGGTTTCAACATCGTCCCCCTGCATGTCCTGTGGGCCAATTATGCCCTGGGTCTTGTCTGATTGGGCGACATATTGTTTCAGCAATCAGTGTGTGTGTGTGTGTGTGTGTGTGTATGCATGTGACAGGTTATCTGATGTGATGAGTATCTGCACGGTGGAGAGCAGATAGCAGGAATTGAAAGATAAAACATAAAGAAAGAAAGACCTGACTCCTGCCTTTCTGTCTCTTCAGGGCCGGCGTGGCTCTAATGAGGGAGCAGCCGATCAGATGCTCACGCATGACTCAGCAAATGTTACCCGCATGCCTCTGTCCACAGACCCCGCCCCTCTGTACGCCCACCCCCCGGTCCGTCACTCGTCAGACTCTACGCGTTGTTACATTCCACAGCTTTAGTTTCAAAAGCATCACCGCTCAGGACCATCGCCGCCTCGACTCCTCGACTACTCGACCCCTCGACCCCTCGTCCACTCGACCCCTCGTCCACTCGACCCCTCGTCCACTCGACTCCTCATCCACTCGACTCCTCGACTACTCGTCTACTCGTCTGATATTAATGCATTTGCTTATTTCTTACCTGCTAG
>NC_079409.1:22951481-22976481 GCF_029220125.1 Pseudoliparis swirei | reverse complement strand
CAATGTATTCATCTTGTTTTTATCTTTTCATCAAGTTTATTATTTTTGTCTCCTCACCGGAGTGTGCCGGTGGTTCGGCTGGCGAGCCTCGGCCCCGTGTGGCGGTGCTTCCTCACCGCCATGACGCTTCACCGGCGTGCCAGAGTCCCCGCGTTGCTGCGTTGATGCGTTGATGCGTTGCTGCGTTGATGCGTTGATGCGTTGCTGCGTTGATGTGTTGCCGTGCGTGCGATGCCGGCCTCGGCAGCCGGCCTTTGTGACGACTTCAATCTGGAGCTTGTGGCTCGGGGACGGTGGAGTTAGCACGATGCTACGATGGAGTTAGCACGATGCTACGGTGGAGTTAGCAAGATGCTACAGTGGAGTTAGCACGATGCTATGGTGGAGTTAGCACGATGCTACGGTGGAGTTAGCACGATGCTACGGTGGAGTTAGCACGATGCTACGGTGGAGTTAGCACAATGCTACGGTGGAGTAGGCGTAGTCTACCTGGAACGATCGCGCGCTTGTCTTTTAATTGGCCGGCGCGGTGTGTTGCTGGATGCCGTTGCGTTGCCTTCGCGGTTGAACCCAGATGAACTGTGTGGGCGGAGCTCTGAGCGGCTTCAGCCCGGAGCAACGGGTGGAGGAACGAGAGCGGCGGTTTGTGTTTAACCTTCGTCTGAATGTCGCTCAACAGCTTTGTGCTTCCCCACAACCCAGAAGCCCCCCCCCCCCCAGTTGGTGTGTTTGAGCTTCACAGCAGGGGGCCTGCAGTTCCAGAGATATGTGGGGGTGGCGTGTGTGTGTGTTTCTGCACAGGCGTGTGTGTGTGTGTGTGTGTGTGTGTGTGTGTGTGTGTGTGTGTGTGTGTGTGTGTGTGTGTGTGTGTGTGTGTGTGTGTGTGTGTGTGGCTTGTCCCTGGATGTGCTAATGTGATAATTGAGTATTCGAAGTTCACACGGCGTCTCAGAATAACTTTGTCACTTCTTGATGACATTCCTCAGCCGAGATGAACCGGTCTTATTTGTAGTTGTTGTTCTTTAGGCATGTGGCCACATCACATCACATTTTGTGAACCCACTTCATTTGTTAAAACATGTTTGAAAGCCCTGTAAACGTGCTCATAGATTAGTATTCTTTTGTGGATGTTAAAACTACTGTGAAAATAAATCTATTATTTATGGGATTTTCTTTTGAAATCTTTGTGTTTCTAGACTTCATTTTCACATTTAACAAGATAATAATGAAGTGTTCGAAACACAGAGATGTGAGACTCACCCAGCAGAGAAGCTTTCAATGAGACTGAATGATGCTCTCTCTCTCTCTCTCTGTCTCTATGTCTCTCTCTCTCTCTCTCTCTCTCTCTCTCTCTCTCTCTCTCTCTCTCTGTCTCTCTCTCTCTGTCTCTCTATGTCTCTCTCTCTCTCTGTCTCTATGTCTCTCTCTCTCTCTCTCTCTGTCTCTATGTCTCTCTCTCTCTATGTCTCTCTCTCTGTCTCTCTCTCTCTCTCTCTCTGTCTCTATGTCTCTCTCTCTCTCTCTCTCTCAAGAAGCCCATTAAAGGAGCCACCACTGCGCCCTGAGGACCGGTGCTCCGCGTCCAGAGGCTCTCGTCCGCTGCCCGTTGAGCTGGAGGAGCTGAGGAGGAGATGCGTTCAGGAGCCAGCAGGTCATCACAGCTCCAGGCGAACACATCACAGGCAAACCAGAAAGGCACTCTCTGGCTTTCAATAGTGATCACTTCTCCCACACTTACACTGGACACACAAACACACACACACATACACACACACACATCACATGTCAGAGAAATCGATGAACAAGCAAATGTACACTGGCTGTGAACCAAGTCATTCTAGAAGTATTCATGTTTTTTGATTTTGTGTGAGATCGAGTGTATATATATATAGATATACATATATTTATATATATATATTTATATATATAAATATATATTTATTTATATATATATTTATATACATTATTTATATCTAAATATATATATATTTATATATATTTAGATATATAAATATATATATATATGACTTGAGAAAACGAGGATAGTTGAAGAGTTGAATCCAGAAAGTGAAAAATGTTTAGCAAACAAAAGGAGGAAGAGGAGGAGGAGGAGGAGCAGGAGAAGGGGCGTAAAAGGAGGCGTTGTCGGAAGGAGAAGAGAGGAGGGTTAGGGTTGGCGGCTCGCTGTCGGACCAGCATCGACACAACGGCAGCATTTGCCTAATCCCCTGGTAATGGCAGCTTAGCACCTCCTCGGACACACAGACACTCCCACTGCCTCCTCCTCCTCTCTTCTCCTCTCCTGCCCTCTTCCCTCCTCATTTGCATAACATTAGGAACGTTCAGGCGCCCCAACAAGGCCCCATTGTGCGCCTGTTGGTTTTGGGTCCCCGAGGCTTTGGAGAGGAGCAGAGTGAGTCCGGACGTCCAGAGGCTCTGGGGCTCAGAGGCGCCGACCCAATTGCAGATGTGAGCCCAAAAAACATCAGCAACAACGTCTTGAAGGTCGCCGCGGGCCTCGGCTGAGGGGCGTGGTCTGTTTCCAGGGTCAATGATCAGGCTGGAGGGTCGCCGTGGAGACGGTCTTACCTCATGCCACCGTAGATCTGGAAAATATCAAATTAACAATACATAAAATTACAAATATTGTAAATTGTAGTTTTATATTCCTTCGCACCACTTCTTAGTGACAGTCGATTTCCCTCATGTCATAAAACATATAATCCACAGGTTAATCTTGTAGCTGCAGGAATATACTTTACATCATTTTACTGTTTAACAGTTTTAGAAATACACCCTAAATATCCTCAATGTGCGTTTGGCTCTCACGTGATGCTCAGAACGCCGACATCAGCATTTATTTAGATCCTCACAGAATGATGCACATTATACATCAGGAGAGAAGAGCTCATTCACCCTCATCACACGCTGAGCTCTGATGTCCTGATGTGAGGTCAAAGGTCAGGGATGTCTATGTGTACAGATTGTAAAGCCCTCTGAGACACATTTCTAATTTGTGAAAATGGGCTCTACAAATAAACTGAATTGAATTGAACTGATAGCAACGGAGCCGTGAGAACACAGCGGTGTGTCTAGCAAAGCTCTACTCGTTATTATCTGAGTTATTGGAAACTAAACATGTGCTGAGTGACAGTGTTAACTCTTTATCCCTCCGGTGACCTTTGAGGTCAATTTGACGATGTTTAAAGTCTCAAAATATATGATCGACATCATGTTTTTTGCTTCATATTTCACGACTTTTCCTTATTACCTTCGCATTCTGAGAATGCGGAAGGTTATGTTTTGATCGCTGTGTATTTATTTATTTTGTATTTATTTATTTGTATGTGTGTTATTTGCATAACTCAAAAAGTATTAAACCGAATCGCATGAAATTAGGTGGGATGATTGGTTATTATCCGGGGACCATTTGGTTAGATTTTGGGATCGATCGGGTCAAAGGTCAAGGTCAAGGTCATGAAAAGGTACCAAAAAAGTGCCTGCGGCTAAGGTATGCGCTCTACCAAGTGCCCGTTCTAGTTTAAAGAGGACAGCTGGGTAAATATTAAATAAACATGATAACATGTTTTCAATGTCCTGAGCACACTAGAGCACATCGGTGTTCTTTGGGGTCAATTTGACCCCAGGCTGAAAAATCAACATGTTATAGATCTATTTTATAGGTTTAGGTTGTTTTGGATGAGGTCACTAGACTTCATTATCACATGTAACAATGTAATAATGACGTGTATGAAACAGAGAGATGTGAGACTCACCCAGCAGAGAAGCTTTCAATGACAATGAATGATGCTTGCTCTCTCTCTCTCTCTCCCCCTCTCTCTCTCCCCCTCTCTCTCTCCCCCCCTCTCTCTCCCTCCCCCCTCTCTCTCTCTCCCCTCTCTCTCTCCCTCCCTCTCTCTCCCCCTCTCTCTCTCTCCCCCTCTCTCTCTCCCCTCTCTCTCTCCCTCTCTCTCTCTCTCTCTCTCTCTCCCTCTCTCTCTCTAAAGTATGAGTGTGCACACAAGGCCCTCTCTGTGTGCGTCAACATTTATAATAACCCGTCACTTTAGCTGAAGAATATGAATGAAAGTCACTATTTAGGACGATGCATCCTCAGATCAGAGGTGTGAGACATTAAATATAATAACTATAAACATGTGAGACATTAAATATAATAACTATAAACATGTGAGACATTAAATATAATAACTATAAACATGTGAGACATTAAATATAATAACTATAAACATGTGAGACATTAAATATAATAACTATAAACATGGTGTGTAATCCCCGCGTCTCATTGGCCGTCCCCGTGTTGTTGGGCTCCTCCCTCTCTGAGCAGCTGCTCGGAGGCGTCCAGCGAGGATCACAGGCGGCGCCTCATTGTCCCTCGCCGTGGAGGAGGGCGTCGGCTAAACGCAGAGACTGTGGTTGTAAGTGGCCGGCCGGCCCACGCGTTAGCGCCGTGGTCACGGCGGCCTTCAGGGGGCCGGGGGGGCGGGGGCGGAACCGGCGGCCATTGTTATCGGCCATTCAGCCTATTGGAGGAGACGTTCAAAGGAAACCTCTGTGACCTCTGTGACCTTTCACACGGGCCGAAAACCACTGAGCCCTCCCTCCCCCCCTCCCCTCCTCCCTCCTCCTCCCTCCCACCTTCCTCCCTCCCCTCCTCCCTCCTCCTCCTCCCTCCTCCTCCTCCTCCCTCCCACCCTCACCCTCCTCCTCCTCCTCCTCCCACCTCCCACCTTCCTCCTCCTCCTCCCTCCCTCCCACCTCCCACCTTCCTCCCTCCTCCCTCCCACCTCCTACCTCCTCCCTCCCTCCTCCCACCTCCCACCTTCCCTCCTCCTCCTCCCTCCCCTCCTCCCTCCCTCCTCCTCCTCCCTCCTGCCTTCTTTTTCTTCCCCCCTTCTTTTTTTTGGTTGGTTTTTGTTGGTTTTGTGTGGGGCCTTTAAAATAACCCTTCCCCTTTGGGGCGAAGAAAATGAAATAAAAGTCCTTTTTGGGCGACCCCCGGGTTTTAAGGGGAAAAACATTTTTCTTCCTTTGAGACCTTTTTTTAATTCTGTGGAAAAAATTTCCCCCCTTCCATGGACCCCCCTTTTTAAACATCATTGAGCAAAAAAAAACCCTTCCCAGGGGAAATTAAGCTCTTGCCCGGGTTCTTCCTCCGGGCTGTCGGGCGTGGGGGGAAAACACAGGGGGCCTCAGCCCCCCCGGGGGGAAACGCCAAAGAGAGGGGTTTGTGTGGCCCCCCCTTGGCCCCGGGGCAAGGCCCGGGGGGGGGGGGGGTTGTTTGGTTGTTTGGGGGGTTGTTTGTGCCCTGTGTTGTGATTTGGGGAAAAACCCTGGTTTCCCCCCCCCTTCCTTTTTCCCCCCTTTTTTCCTTTTTTTTCCCCCCATTTTTTTCCCCCCCATATTTCCTTTTTCCCCCCCTACCCCCCTTTTTTCCCCCCCATTTTTTTCCCCCCCTATTTTCCCATTTTTTTTTTTTTTTTTTTTTTGTAACTTTGTGTGTTCCTTTGTGTTGTTGTTGTTGTTTTTGGGGGTTGTTGTTGTTGTTGTGCTGTGGGGGGCGGTGTGTGAAATTAAAAAATTTAAAGGGGGCGAGGCGGGGAAAAATTTAAATAATTTAAATTAACCCCGGTTTTAAAAACAACAAAAGAAAAAGCTTGGCCCTTCCCAATTTTGGGTTGTTTATTTTTTGTTTTGGGTTTTTAAAATGGGTGAACCCCCTTTAATCTGGAAAACCCTTAAAGGGGGATTAAAAACGGGAAAGGGGAACTAATTTCACGGTTCTTTTTATGGGGGAAAAAAATAACCCGGACAAAAAATAAATGTTTCCTATGAAAAACCTTTTTTCCTCTCGGTTCATGGGGCAGTGCCCGAGTTTTTTGTTGTGTTGTTTTTGGTTTGTTTTTTGTTTTAATTTTGGGCTTTGGGGTTGGTGGGTGGGGTTTCTTAATTTTGGGCTTTGGGGTTGGGATGGTTTGGGAATTTTGGTTGTTTAATTTCGTGTTTGTGGGGAGCCGGGTTTTTGGTGCATGTTTTTGGGTGCATTTTGGGCCAGTGTGTGTTTTTTTATTTGGGGTTGGGTTGGGGGAAAAGGTGTGTGTGTGTGTGTGTGTGTGTGTGTGTGTGTGTGTGTGTGTGTGTGTGTGTGTGTGTGATTTTGGTTGTCTTTGTGTTTTATAATTTTTTAAAATGTTCAGCCCAGCCCCCGGTCTAAATTTTAAAAATTTTAAAATTTCAAAAATTGTTTTTTAATTTTGGGGTTAAATTTGGAGCATTTTTTTTTATTTTTTGTGTTTGGTGAACAATATCGGGAAAAATTTAAAAATTTTAAAAAACTTTTGGGGGGAATTTTTAAATCCCAGGGGCTTTTTAAGTGAAAAAAAGCTTTCCCCCAAAAAAAAAGGGCGGTTTTTAAAGTTTTTGGACCCCAATTTTTTAAAAATAGCGGCGTTTAAATTTAAAATTGTTAACCCTTATTTTTTTTGGGAAATTTTTTAAATTTAGGGCCCTTAAACCCGACACAACTGAAAAAGAAAAAGGTAAAAAAAAAAATTTTGGGGGTTAAAGTTTAAGGAATGTTTTCTTGTTTGTTTAAAAAATTTTTTTCCCAATTTAATCATTTTTAATATTGGGGCAAAAACCCAATTTTTTTAGCCAGAAATGTGTTTAAATTCTCTAAAACATCCCAAACCTCCCAACAACCAAAATTTTTTTTTTTTTTTTTTTTTTTTAAAAAAACCCTTTAAAAATTTTTAAAATTAAAATTTCACCCCCCCCTCAAAAAAACCAAAACAAAAAACAATTCCTTTTATTTTCCCCCTTTAAAACATTTTTTTACTTTAAAAATAAAACCCAAAACCCCAAAAAATTCATTTTCCTTAACAATAAACCTAACCAATAATTTAATTTTCCTAAACCTAATAAAAACATAACCCTTCCCCTTCACATCCCAAAACCCACATAATAACCTTTTTAAACCCCCTTTAAAACAAAAACCCCTTTAACTTTAAAAAAACCCACCCCAAACCCCCCTTTTTTTAACACAATTTTAACAAAAAAAACAAACACCAAAAAATAAAATTAAATTAAACATTTAAAAATTTTTTTTTAACAAAACACAAAACACATAAATAACCCCAACCAAAAATTTTTAAAAATTTTAAACCTTCAACATAAAACACTAAAACACCAAAAACACCAAAAAAACATAACACCCTAACAAAAACCTAATCCAAAAACCCCCTAACACAAAACCTAACACATAACACCCCTAACACACATAAACAAACCCCAACATAACAAAAACACATAACACCCCAACCAACATAACACCCCAAACCCAACACATAACACATAACACACATAACACCCCAAACACAAACAAAATAACACACATAAATAAAAACCTAACACCTAACCTTAACACCCAAAACACCAACACATAACAAAAAACCAAACACACAAAACCCCTTTAAACATAACAACCAACAAATAAACATAACACATAACACCCCTAACACATAAAAAAACCCCACAAAACACCAAATTTAATTTAACACATAACACTTTTAACACCTAACACATAACACATAACACAAAAACTTTAAACACACATAACACTAACACCTAACCCCACCTAACATAACACCCCTAACACACTAACACACTAACACCCAAAAACACATAACACACCCTAACAACACCTAACACACAAAAAAAATAACCCCATAAAAATAACACATAACACACAACACAAAAAACCCCCACAAACACATAACCCCCACATAACACCTAACACACCTAACAAAAATAAACAATAAAAAACACATTTTTTAAACATAACACATAACCCCTAACACCCCAACAAAATTTTAACACAAACCCCTAAGCTTTTTAAACAACACACTAACACACATAAAACATAACCCCAACCCCTAACAATAACAATTAAAACCCCTAACAAAAAATAACACACCTAACACACCTAACACACCTAACACACATAACACAAAACAATAACAAAACATAACACCTAACCCCAATAACACACATAACACATAAAACAAAAAAATAAAAAAACCTAATTCATAACACACATAAAAATAACACACCTAACACCCCAAAAACCACATAAACAAAATAAAAAAACACTTTTAACAAAATTTTAACCCTAACACACCTAACACACATAACACACCTAACACACATAACACACCTAAAACACATAACACACCTAACACACCTAACACAAACCCCAACACCTAACAAAAAATAAAAAAAACACACCTAAAAATAACACCTAACAATTTAACATAAAAATAACAAATAAAAAATAACACCTAACATAAACATAACACAAAAATAAAAAAACACATAACCCCTTTTTTAAATAAAACAAAAACATAACACATAAAAAATTAAATAAAAAACACACCTAACACATAACACACATAACACACCAAACACACATAACACACATAACACACCTAACACACCTAACACACATAACACACATAACACAACATTTTTTAACCCCAAACAAAAACACATAACACCCCTAAATAACACTTTTTCTAACCCCCCTAAATAACACATAACACACATAACACATAACAAAAACCCCTAACAAAATAACAAAACCCCCAACATAAAAATAACAAACACACATAACCAAAACCCCAAAAACACATAAAAAAAAATAAACATAACATAACACACAAACACACATAACACAAACACAAACACAAAAAACACACCAACACAAAACCCAATAACATAACACCCCTTTAAAATTTAAAACACCCTAAAAACAAACACCCAACAAAATAAACAAAACAAATAAACCCCTAACATTTTTAAACCCCACATAACACACCTAACCCCTAACACCTAAAACATAAAAAAAAACACACAAAAAATAACACCCAACACCCCCAAAAACACACCTAACACATAACAAATAAAAAAATAACACAAATAAAATAATTTTAAAAACCCCTAACACAAAAAAAACCAAACAAACAAATAACAATAACACATAACACACATAACAAAACAATAATAACAATAAAAAATAACACATAACACATTTTTAAAAAAAATTTAAAAAATAACACACCTAAACAAACACCAACACATTTTAAAAACCACTAACACAAAACACACTAACCCCAACCATAAAAATAACACAAACACACAAAACACACCTAACACAAATAAAACGAAACAAAAAATAACACATTAAACACACCCCATAACAAAACCAACATAACACAAATAACCCCAAAACCCCATAAAATAATTTTTTTAAACACATAACATAACACACAAACATAACACCCCAAACCCCAACACCCCAACACCCCTAACAAAAAAACATTTTCTTAACACCTAAAAATAACACACAAAACAAAAACATATTTTTTAACAAACATAAAATAACACCTAACAAAAACACATAACACACAAACACACAAAAAACACATAACACCCTAACACACCCCTAACACCCCCAAAAACCCAAAACAAATTAAAACCCCAAAAATTTAACCCACCTAACAAAATAACACCCTAACACCCTAACACACCAAAAAAACACAAACACATAACACATAACACACCCTAACCCTAACACACATAACAAAAACACCCCTAAAAATTTTAAACAAAACATAAAAAACACATAAAAATAACACACATAACCCCTAACACATTTTTTAACATAACACCCCCGCCCAACACCCTAAACACATAACACAACAAAAATAACCCCCTAACACATAACAAAAAAATAACAAAATTTTAACACATAACACCCTAACACACAAAACACCAAACACATTTAACACCAACATAACACATAACACCCCTTTTTTAAACATAACCCCCTAACCCCTAACACACCAACAAAATAACACACATAACACACCTAACACAAAACACATAACATAACACACCTAAAAATAACACCCCAAACACCCCTAACATTTTTTTAAACCTAAAAATAACACTAACAAAATAACACACATAACACCCTAACCCCAACACCTAACACAACCAACATAACCCCCTAACACCATAACCAAACAAAATTTTTTTTTCTAAAAAACACATAACACAAAAACACCCTAACACCCCCCTAACAAAATAACACCTAACACCCCTAACACACCTAACACAAAAAACACCCCAACCCCCTAAACACCTAACACCCCTAAACACCCCTTTTAACACATAACACATAACACACCAAAAAACACACATAACACAAACACACCAAACCCAACAAAACCCCTAACCCCAACATAACACAAAAAATAACCACCTAACAAAATAACAAACAAAAACCTAAAAAACCCCATTTTTACCCCTAACAAACACACATAACACACCAAAACACCTAACAAACCAAACACATAACACAACAATAAAAAATAACACCCTAAAAATAAAAAAATTAACCATAACACAATAACACAGCAAAAACACCAATTTAACTTTTTTTAAAAACACTTTAAAATTAAACCCCTAACACAAAAACCACCCTAACCCCTAACACCTAACCCCAATAACCCCAAACACATAAAAATAACCCCCTAACACCCCTAACACTAAAATTTAACACCTAACACTAACACATAACACCTAACACCAAAAACCCCCCCACATAAAAACCCCTAACACCCCTAACACACATAACACATAACACATAACACATAACAAAAACCCCACAAAAAATTTTTTTTAACCCCAACCTAACCTAAACCTAACACATAACCCCCTAACTTTTTTAACACAACACACCTAACCCCTAACAAACCAACCTAACCCCAAAACAAATAACACAAACCAAAAACCCCTTTTTTTTAAAAACCCCCAAAATAACACCCCAAATAACACACCTAACCTAACAAAAACCACACCTAAAACCCCTAACACACCAAACAAAAACACATAACACCCCTAACACATAACACACCAACACCCCCATAACACAAAATAACACATAACACATAACAAAAAATAACACCCCAAACACATAACACACATAACACACATAACACACCTAACACCTTTAACAAAAAAACCCCAAAATAAAAATAACAAAACATAACACATAACACACATTAACAAAACAACCTAATATAACACACCTAACACAAACACACAACACCTAACAACAAACACCTTTTTTTAATAACCCCTAAAAAACAACAAAACAATAACACCCTAACCCCAACATAACACTTTTAACTAATAACACCCCTAACCAAAACCCCTAAAATAACAAATAACACAAACACATAACCACCTAAAAACCACACCTAACACCCCAATAACCCCAACACAAAACACATAACACATAACACCTAACCCCCCTAACACACATAACAAACCTAAAACACCCCAAAAACCCCCACACCAACACAAAAATAACACCCCTAACATAACACCCCTAACACCTAACACAATAACACAAACAAAATAACACAAAAAAACAAAATAACACATAATTTTTAAATTAACACCCCAAACACATAACACATAACACCCCTAACACATAACCCCACATAACACATAAAATAACACATAACTTTTTTACATAAACACACAATAACACACCTAACACCCCTAACACATAACACAAACAAAAATAAACCCCTAAATTAAAAATAACACAACCCCTAACACATAACAAAAAACACAACATAACAAATAACAAAAATTTAACCAAAATTTTAAATAAACCAAAAAACCAAACACAAAACCTAAAAATTTAAATAAACACCCTAAAAATAAAACTTTAACACAAACCCCTAACACACATAACAAAACACACTAACACAATAACACTTTAACCAAAATTTCCAAAATTTTAAAACCCAATTTAACAAAAAACAAACCTCACAATTTTAACACATAACACCCTGCCCCAAAACCTCACATCGGACCGGGAAAAAACTCCCAAATAACCCTTCAGGGAAAAAAAGGAAGGAAACCTGCAGAGCAACAGAGGAGGATCCCTCTCCAGGATGGACAGATGCAATAGATGTCATGTGTACAGAAGGACAGATTTGAGAGTTAAAATACAT
Organism: Pseudoliparis swirei; assembly: GCF_029220125.1. Classification (NCBI taxonomy): domain Eukaryota; kingdom Metazoa; phylum Chordata; class Actinopteri; order Perciformes; family Liparidae; genus Pseudoliparis; species Pseudoliparis swirei. The sequence goes on along the minus strand of NC_079409.1, from coordinate 22,964,371 downwards.
TCAATGAATATGACAGAGTGTATGAATAGTTCATAATAGGCATATTCACGATGGAGACCTCCGCGATCCATCAGGCAGATGGCGGTGGGGAGGAGGAGAGTTGGTAGTCTCAGCAGTGGGGAGTCTCAGCAGGACAGTGGCGTGGTCAGGAGCAGGAATTCCCACGACCCAGACCTCGATGATCCATCAGGCAGATAGGATCTATGCCGTCTCATAGGGTCCGATGACCCATGAGGCGTGAAGTCAAAAAGGACTCCGGGAGAAAGCAGAGTTAGTAGCGTGTGATTGAAGATGAAGATTCATCATAAGGAGAGAAAGAGGAGAGGTACTCAGTGCATCCTAAAGCGTCCCCGGCAGCTATAAGCCTATGGCAGCATATCAAGGGGCTGGACCAGGGAACCTGATTCAGCCCTAACTATAAACTCTGTCAAGAGGAAGGTCTTAAGTCTACTCTTAAGCGGGTGACTGTGTCTGCCTCCCGGACTGAAAGTGGAGCTGGTTCCATAAAGGAGCTTGATAACTAAAGGCTCTGGCTCAAAAACCATTCTACTTTTAAGACTCTAGGAACTACAAGTAGTCCCGCATTTGGTGTAGCTCTCTGGTGGGGCAATATGGTGCGACAAGCTCCTTAAGATATGATGGAGCATCACCAATCAAGGCTTTGTAGGTTAAGAAGAATTTTAAAAGTGATTCTTGATTTTACTGGGAGCCAGTGCAGAGCAGCTAGTGCAGGAGTGATGTGATCTCTTTTCTTAGTTTTAGTGAGAACACGAGCTGCAGCATTCTGGATCAACTGGAGGGACCTAAGAGATTTATTAGAGCAGCCTGCTAATAAGGGTTGCAGTAATCCAGTCTCGAAATAGCGAAGCGTGAACCAATTTTCTGCATCTTTTGAGACAAGATGTGCCTGATTTTTGAAATATTCGTAGATGAAAGAATGCAGTCCTTGAGATTTGCTACGTGGGAGTTAAAGGACAAGTCGATCAAAGATAGCAAAGATTCTTTACAGTGGTGTTGGATGCCATCTACAGAATCCACATCACCAGATAATTGATCTCTGAGGTGCACAGGGCCGATTAAAATTACTTGGTTTTGTCTGAGTTTAACATCAAGTTGCAGGTCATCCATGTTTTTATGTCTTTAAGACATGCTTGAATTTTACAGAGTTGGTTGCTCTCCTCTGGTTTTATCGATAAATATAGTTGAGTGTCATCTGCATAACAATGAAAGTTTATGGGGTGTTTCCTGATAATATTGCCCAAAGGAAGCATGTATAAGGTAAATAAAATTGGTCCAAGCACAGAACCTTGTGGAACTCCGTGATTAACGTTGGTGGTTATCGGCGTCATAGTTTACAAATACAAACTGAGATCGATCTGATAAATAAGTTTAAACCAAATTAGTGCCGTGCCTGAAATGCCAATCGACTGCTCCAGTCTCTGTAACAGGATGTCATGGTCAATGGTGTCGAATGCAGCACTAAGGTCTAACAAGACCAGGACAGAGAGTCCTTTATCTGCTGCCATTAAGAGGTCATTTGTAATTTTTCACCAGTGCCGTCTCGGTGCTGTGGTGTTTTCTAAATCCTGATTGAAATTTCTCAAATAAACTATTATGATGTGAAAGTCGCACAACTGATTTGCGACCACTTTCTCAAGGATCTTGGAGAGGAAGGGAGGTTAGAGATCGGTCTGTAGTTAGCCAACACCTCTGGATCCAAGGTGGGCTTCTTCAGGAGAGGTTTAATAACAGCCACCTTGAAGGAGTGTGGTGCGTGGCCTGTTAGCAGAGACACATTGATAATATCTAATAGAGCCGCCAATTAAAGGCAAAACGTCTTTAAGCAGCCTCGTCGGGATGGGGTCCAAGAGACAGGTAGGCGTGTTGAAGTAGAAACCGTTGAAAATAATTGGTCACGGTTGATGAGAAAAATCCTCAAATATACACCAGGGCATACAGCGGTTTCCAAGGCCATTCCACTTGAGGACAGATTGGCACTGGTTATGGGCAAGAGATTATTAATCTTGTCCTAATAGTTAAAATCTTTTCATTAAAGAAGTTCATAAAGTCATTACCACTAAGGTTTATAGGAATGCTCGGCTCCACAGAGCTGTGACTCTCTGTCAGCCTGGCTACAGTGCTGAAGAGAAACCTGGGGTTGTTTTATTTTTCTATTATTGATGAGTAATAGGCTGCTCTGGCATTACGGAGGCCTTCTTATATGTTTAAGACTATCTCGCCAAACTAAGCGGGATTCTTGAGAATTAGTTGAGCATGCCATATGCGTTCAAGCTTTTCGTGACGTTTGCTTCAGTTTGCGGGTCTGAGGGTTATACCAGGGGCAAACCTCCTCTTCCTCACTGTCTTCTTCTTCAGAGGGCTATCAGGTCCAGTGTCATTCTCAGAGAGCCTGTGGCACTGTCAACAAGATGATCAATCTGGGACGGACGAAAGTTAGACCAGGAGTCCTCTGTTATATTGAGGCGTGGTATCGAGATCAAATACAGAAGGAATCGCTTCTTTAAATTGGCTACAGCACTATCAGTTAGACATCTAGTGTAGAAACTTTTGACTAACGGTAGTACTCCGGTAGTATAAATTCAAAAGATTATGAGGTTGTGGTCTGACAGAAGAGGATTCTGTGGGAAGGCGTTCAAATGCTCAATGTCAGCGCCATAGTAAGAACAAGATCAAGCGTGTGGCCAAAAGCTGTGAGTGGGTTTCTGTACTCTCTGACAGAAGCCAATCGAGTCCAACAAGGAGATGAATGCAGCACTAAGGCAATCGTTATCAACATCACATGGATATTAAAATCTCCAACAATCATAACTTTATCGGTTTTAAGAACCACACTTGATATAAATTCTCAGAATTCAGATATAAACTCTGAATATGGACCTGGTGGCGGTACAGAATCACAAATCGAATTGGCTGTAGTGTTTTCCAGGTTGGATGTGAAGACTAAGAACAAAGGCTTTCAAATGAGGTGTAGTGTAATTTTGGTTGAGGATTAATTAATAGGCTCGATTCAAAGATGGCTGCTACTCCACCTCCTCGGCCGGTGCCTCGAGGAATGTGTGTATCAATATGACTTGGAGGTCGATTCATTCAGGCAGACATATTCTTCATGGCTCAGCCAGGTTTCAGTTAGGCAACATAAATCAATGTGATTATCTGATATTAAATCATTTAGTAACCCAGCTTTGACATGACAGAGATCGAATATTTAGGAGACCACATTTAATAGACCTGTTTTTGTTGCACTGCTGAAATAATGGTGTTAACTTGAATAAGGTTATTGTGTGCGACTCCTCTTCTGCTTACTTTTGATTTATTTAGTGGAAGTGGCGATGGGACAGACACAGTCTCTCTACTCTAAGTCATGGGTGGGTAACTGCTCGAATGGAAGAGCAGAGAAGGGTGTTAAACACAACTCTGCTCCCCGGGTTTCCCGATCTGAACCCCGGGTTGTCATAGATTAAGTCCGGGGATCAACTTGGTCATATTGCAGAAATGAGGCGCTCCCTCCCCGTGGGATGAATGCCGTTTTCCTCATCAGATCAGGTTTTCCCAGAAAGTCTTCCAGTTGTCTCGTAGCCCACATTATTGCTGGGCACCACCTCGACAGCCAGCGGTTGAAAGGCGACATTCGGCTATACAATTCGTCTGTCTGCAAATTTAAAGGGGCCCGAGAAAATTACGGTGTCCGACAACGTCTTGGCATAAACCCCACCCATTCCACATTAATTTTAGTGATTCCGGCCCGGGCTCGGGGGTCATTACCACCGGCGTGTATTACAATCTGACTGTATCTCCGCTTATCCCCGCAGCTTCAAACAAGACTCCCCTCGCCCGCTCTGGCCCCAGGCTGCACTCTGGTCCGTGGCCCGCTATTTTTACGTTCCTGACTATAGAGCTCCCCATAACCATGTGTTCCTCAGGGGGTGTGAGCAGGAAAACTGGTTCGCGGAAGTGGTTGGTATGGGGGGCTTCTGTGTAGACTTACACTCCCGCGAACAGTTACCCAACCATCCGGCTGCATTTCCCCGGGCCCGCTAACAACTGACTGTAGCTCCGCCATTTCGGGAGGCGGGCTAACTGATACTGTCTGAGCTTCGATAAACCCGTCATCTAACCCCAAAACCTGCCTCCCAAACCCAGCAAAAAAATTTCACTTTTTGCATGTATCGTTATCATTAAACAGGGGGTAACATACATGAACACACTGAGCAAGAGGAGGGGGGAAAGAAGAAGAAGTCATTGCTGTTGAGCTGGCAACCAACTTACAAGAGTGAGATGATGCGCACATAACACACCTAACACACCTAACACACCTAACACACCTAACACACCTAACACACATAACACACATAACACACCTAACACACCTAACACACCTAACACACATAACACACATAAATAACACCTAAACATAACACCCTAAAACACATAACACATAACACATAACACACCTAAAACCATAAAAACCTAAAACCTAACAATTTAAAAATAACACCCAACACACCTAACAACACTAACACACCTAACACACCTAACACCCCCAAACACATAACACACATAACCACCTAACACCCTAACCAATAACACACCCAACCTAACACCTAAACACCTAAACACATAAAACACATAACACATAACACACTAACACATAACACATAACACACCCCAACACCTAAACCCCCTAACACCAAAAACTTTTTAAAACACCAAAACCTAACACACCTAAACACTAACACCCTAACCAAAATAACACATAACACCTAAACACCTAAAACACATAACACCAAAACAAAAAATAAACACATAACACACCTAAACAAAACACCTAACACACATAAACAATAAAAATAACACCCAAATTTTTCTTTTACCTAACACACATAAACATAACACCCAAAAACCACAAACAACCTAAAATAAAAAACCCAACACCAAAAACCCCTAAAACACATTGGCTTTAACCCCTAAAACTAACACATAAACCCCCCCATAAAAAAAACCCATTTCCCTTTCAATTTTAAACACCAAAAACAAAAGAAACAAAAAATAAACCCCAAAACCAAAAACCATTCCCCCCCTAAAAACCCAAACCATTCAAACCCTTTCACACCTTTCCCCCCCACCAAAATACCTGGGCCCGGCCTTTTTACATTTAAAATAAAACCTTTTAAATAACAAAATAAACCCCCCCAAAAACATAAAACCTAAAATTTAAATTAATAAACAATTCAAACCTTTAAAAACCAAAAAATTCTCACAAACCCCCTAAAACCCAAAATTAAAACCAAAAACCAAATAAAAATTAAAACCCAAAACCCGAAATTAAAACTAAAAAAAAATTTTTTCATAAACCGGCCCCAATTTAAGCTTGTTTTAACCCTTCCTTTTAAAACCAAACCCTTTTAAAACAAAAAAACTTTTTTTTCACGTTCTTTTTGCAGTTTTTTAAAAAACCCTTTTTGTTTTGGGTTCCTTCTTCCGCGGGTTTTGGGGCCCCTTTGGGTTTTTGTCTGCAGCTTCACTCTGCGTACAGTTCCACTGGAGTCCGGTATGGTTTGGGTTATCCTTCCCATTATCCATGTGTTTCGTGGTGACGAGCTGTGACTACTAACACCACATCTCCATGCTGGAAGTTTCTCTTCAACTTTGACCATTTCTGCCGTTCCTGGAGAGGTAAGTATTCTCGAGTCCATCTGGTCCAAAACAGATCTGCAGGGTACCCCCCGGTCTTCTTGCATACTGATCGTTCTCGTTGAAGGTTCCGGTGGCATGTTGGGTTGCACTTTCATCAACAGCAGATGATTGGGCGTCAGAGGCTCCATGTGCATGGGTCATCGGACGGGCTCGTGAATGGTCTCCATTAATGATACTTTCAACCTCACACATCAGTGTTTGGAGGTCGTCGTCAGTGGGGCTGTTCTCTCACAAGTGGCCGGCCCAAGGAAACTCCCCCCCAAACTCCTCCTTGGTGGGAAGCAGCTGGGCTGTTGAACATCCATTTAATGCCCTTTTGTTGCAAAGTTTTTCAATCTTTAACTCATTCAAGCTCTCAATGGCCACTGCAACTCTTTTTTTGCGCCGACAAAGTTTGTGCCATTGTCAGGCGCATGATGGAAACCCGGCCTCTTCTACTTATGAGCGGGGGTTTGGGGTTGATGCAAGAGCTGGTGTCAAGACTGTCTGCTATCTCTCTCTGCACTGCTCTAATGGCGAGGCAGGTAAACATTACACCGTACCTTTTGACAGTGCTCCGGCCCGTTTGACTTCAAAGGGGGCCAAAATAATTCGCCCACATTGGTAAATGGTGGCTGGTCTGGTGTTAGGGGATCTTCCGGCAGATTCGCCATCTTTTGCTCTCCACTCTGCCTTTGAGTTTCCTGCAGACTTTTTTGAGATCAGTTTTCTGATGGCTGAGGTTGCTTTTGGGAAACCAAAACTTTTGTCTTAAGTGCGACAACATGTAGGTTCCAGTCTTTTCATGCAGATCAAGCAAAATGAGGGGGCTCTGGAGTCTTTTACAAACTGGGGGTTTGGGACCTTCTGTCATGGTGGGTTTTCCAACGTCCCCCAACTCTTAAGATGCCATCCAAAAATGGGGAAAATTGTAAATTACTTCTCTTGACTTCCCTGTGAGGGCCTTCACTTCATCAGGAAACCATTGCTTCTGGGCCATGTCGAATAACTTCCACTTCTGCAGCCAGCAACTGTTCCCAGCTTAGTGTTTCTTTTCACGTCAGATTTGACCCTTTTTTATTTTTGCTGCATGCGTAATTTCAGTATTTGTGGATTTTCTTTGACTTGAGTGCTGTAATTCTTTTCTTTTGTCCCTCAGGTGGATCAGAGTTTCCTTGACTCTCAAAATCCATGCAACTGCTCTCTTCAGTCTGTCCCAACTTGAGTAGTACTGAAGCAGTTTGTTCACAGGGTCAGCACTCTCCTCGGCAAGGGATACACAGCCATGTTTTGACCTCTGGATCTTCCCGCGTGTCTTGCTTCTCCTTATCCGGCCTCTGTGGCCCCTTCACTTTCTGGCCCAACAGAAACTGAGGTCCTTTGTTCCACAAACGTCTTCTATGAAGCTCTTAACTTTCATGCCTCTGGTGGCTTGATCAGCAGGATTTTGTGATGTTCTGACATACCTCCACTGTGACGGTTTGGTAGCCTCTTGAATAGATTAATCCTGTTTGCCACAAAGGTTTTGAAACGTGACGTCCGGTTGTCAATGTATTTCAGAACTGTATTTTCAGTCCAGAAGATGGACCCCTGAAGAGGTTTGCAACTCCTCTTGTAGCATTTTTTCCACCTTAACTCGATAAATGCTGCAGTTAATTCAAGTCTTGGTATAGTGACCTGTTTAAGCGGGGCAACCCCGATTTCCCCCTCACAAAGGAACAGTGGGGTTTTTGCTCATTTACCAGCACAAGGTAAGATGCTGTGCCATAGGCACCCCGCTGGCATCAGAAAAAAGATGCAACTGTGCTTTACTTCCTGTCCAAATCCCAAGGCCACGCACCTTTCTTACGGAATCCGAGAGGTGCGTGAGGTTTTCAAACCATTTGAAACCCTTGATTGGATTTTCCAACACTTTTTCTTCATCCCATTCTTGCTTTTCTTTACAAAAATCTCTTAACAGAAGCTTGGCAGGTAATATGACTGGCGCAAGAAAGGCATGTGGGTCATTGATGGGGTTTACGACTGAGAGGGTACCTCTTCTGGTCAATGGCTTGTCCTGCAGCTTGATACTGTATGTGAATGTATCATCTTCTTTTGCTCCACTGCCCCCAAGACTCGTTCAGTCGGTAAGACATCGTGCGTGAGATCAAGGTCTTTAGCTCGCTGCCTCGGTGCTCTGCAGGTGGAAGCAAGACTGTTCTACTATTGCTCACCCACCTTGTGAGGTTAAAGCCTCCTTCAGCACACAAGTCCCCCGATTCCTAACCAAGACAACGGGTTCTTCTTCCGTAGGGGGTAGATTTTAAACAGTCATCCACATAGAAATTTTTCAGAACCGTTTCAACAGCTTCTGGATCTGCTGTGTCTCTTCTATCCTCCGCTGTTCTCCTCAAAACGTAAAAAGCGACACTGGGGACAGGGGTCCAAAAAAGGTGAACTTCCATCCGATACTCCTTTATCGGCGCACTCAGGTCGCCGCCCCCACCACAGAAATCTCAATAGGTCTGCATCCTCTCTGGAACTCTGACCTGGTAGAACATCGATTCAAGTCCCCCACATGGGCTACTGGGTTCCCCCGGAACCTCAGTAAGGGACCAATAGTGTATTGGGGAGGTCAGGTCCCTTAAAATTGTCCATTCAATGACACATCTTGAAAAGAAGCAGTGCAGTCAAAAACGCACAAATTTTCTTTTTTTTGGTGGTACACCCCTGGTGGGAAAAATACCACACCCTGTAGTCATCACGGTCAAGCTGCTCCTCAGGAACTTCAACAGCTAGCCTTTATCCAATTGCTTTTCATGAAGCCTTTATAGTCTTCAAGAAAGACATCATTCTTTTCAGTTTTTTCTTCAAACTAGCAGCTCGCTGTACTGCCATACAGCGGGTTTCTTGGCATGTTAGCTGCTTCATGTTTCAATGGAAGTCCTAGCGTAATGTCCATCCACAAACTTTGTTGTCTGTTGCACTGGTGCATAAACTGCTTGTCTTCTTGCGACATCTCTTCCTTGTCATCATAGCGTTCTGGAAAGTCTGTGTTGTACTGCTGAACCATTAGCTGTTCTAGGTTTCCCAAAACTGAAATTCCCGGGTTTTCGCTGTAATGAGCCGACTCCATCTTGGAATCAGTAGTCTCGTTCTTTTGGGTTTCCCCCACCATCCAGCCCCGGACAGTCCTCACAGCGTAGGGCCCATCATCCCGGCTATTAATTATCTGCCACGGCTCCATTGCCTTTGGGATTTAAAATCAATGAGAAACTACCTCCCGCGTTGATGTGTGCTAAGGTTACTTCATGCGAATCGGCCATTTTGCAGATGTTGTTGCACCGGAAAGTTTTCCTTTTGGATCGGATGCTGCTTGTGGAAAACCCTTTGGGGAGCACGGGGGCCTCGTGTCCTCAAGGCCACACAACTCCAGTTCTGGGGCATGTGACTGTTGATGAGCTTCTGCTCCCCGGTTTATCTTGAGCCATAGTGCTCAATAAACACGGTTTTTTAATGTTCAGCCTCTTTTCGTCTGTACAGAACGTGGGGTGTTAGGATCTATAAAAACATACATCTCTTTAAAAACTAAAAAACCTTTTTGGCCTTTCAACCTAAACACCTAACACACATAACACCCTTTTTAAAACATAAACATCTAAACATAAAATTTTAAAAAACATAAACACACCTAACACCCAACAAACACCTAAACATAAACACCCAAAAATAAACACCTAAATTTTTAAATAAAATAAAAAAATAAAATAAAAAATTTTTTTTTAAAAATAAAATTTTAAAATAAAAATAACACACTAAATTTTAACACCCAAATTTTAAAAAAAATTTTTAAATAAATAACAAAAAAAACCCCCAATAAAATAAAAAATTTTTAAAATTAACATAACACACCTAAACACTTTTTTTTCCCCCTAAAATTTAAACCTAAACAAAAATTACATAAAAATTTTAAAACCTAAAAAAATAATGCACCTAAAATATTAAATACACAATAAAACCTAAAAAAAAATAAAACACCCAAACTTAAATTTTTAAATAACATAACACACCTAACACCCCTAACCTAACACAAAATAAAATTTTAAAACCAATTTCTTTTATAAAAATAAAATAAAAAACATAAAAATTTTAAACATAAAAAACCACCTAACACACCAAAAAATAAAATTTTAAACACCTTTTAAACCCCATAACACCCTAACACCTAACCAAAAACCAATTTTAAAATAAACACACATCAAATAAAACGGTTTTTAAAAAGAATTTTTACAAAAAAAACAAATTTTTTAATAAATTTAATAAAACCCAAAATTAACGGATGGGGGGAAAAGGAAAAACAAAGAAAGGGGAAGGGGGAAAGAAAAGGTTTATTCCGGGTGAAGTTTTCCTCCAAAACCCCCCGGGAAAATTTTTTTGGGGGAAAGGGGGGCCCTTTGGGCCGCAAAAAATCCCCCAGGGGGAGGGGAGGAAAAGGGGGGAGGGGAAGAAAGGGGGAAGAAGGAGGGAGGAAGGGGGGAAGAGGTAACCCCCCGGGGTAAAAGGTCGCAGCCCGGGGTCCTTTGGGACCACCGTCGGAAAAAGCTATTGGTGTGGCGGGGGGTCTCATGATGGCCCGCAGCCTCCTCCCGGGAGGACTCGAACAGGAGTGTCCAGGGTGGGAGGGTCACACAATCTTTCTGGCCCGTTTCAGTGACCTGGAAGTGAACAGGAGATGGAGGGAAGGCAGATTGCAGCCGATAACCCTCTCGGCCGAAGCGGATGCTCTGCACCCCTGCACTTGTCTTTGGCTGGGGCTGCAGGGTGCCAGACGGTGTTGGGGGGGCAGATGATGGACTCAACGAGGGCGGGGTAGAACTGTACCATCATCTTCCTGGCAGGTTGAATTTCCTCAGCTCCCACAGGAAGAACATCCCTGCTGGCCTTTTGGAGATGGAGCCGATGTTCAGCTCCACGAGGTCCTGGGAGATGATGGAGCCCAGGGCGGTAGGACTCCACAGCGTCGACGAGTCACAGGATGAGAGGCGGGTGGGGCTGCATTCCTCCTGAATCCACAAAACCCTCTCCACTGTCTTCAGACAACAACACACCAATAATACATAACATTAACATAAAACACATAAATTAATAAACACATTTTAATATTAATTAAAATAACACAATAATTTAAATAATTACTAAACATAATTAATAAACTAATTAATAATATAAAACCCTTTAAACATAAATAAAAAATAATAATAATATAAACCCCTAATAATTTTTTAAACACTAATATTTATAATAAATAACACACCTTAATATAATTTAATAAATAATAATAATTTAATTACATTTTAATTAATATAATTTTAATATAATTTAAATTAATTTAAATAATTTAATAATAATTTAAATATATATTAATTAATATTAATATAACACAAATTTTTAATAATATTATTAATAACAATAATATTATAATATAATTAAAAATAAATAAAAAATTTAACATAATTATAATAATAATTTAATAAAATTTAATATAACTTTAAAAAATTTTAAAAATAAATACTAACATATTTAACACATATAAAATAATTTAATAAATTAATAAAATAACAAATAAATACTTTAAAAATTTAATATAATTTTAAAATAATTTAATTTAATATAATTTAATATAATTTAAACAATAAACACTAAATACACAAACATAATATAATATTAATTTAATAACATAATAATATAATTAAACATAACACACCTAAAATAAATAACATAATTTTTAAATAAACCAATATTTAATAAACAATAAAATAACTAAATTTAATATAAAACACATAATAATAAATATTTAAAAACATAACTTTTAATAATTATATTTAAAATAAATAACCTAATTAAAACATAAAATAATAATAATATAAAAATAATAATAATTTAATAAAAAAAATTAAAAAAATATAACAAATTTAAATTAATACACCTTTAAAATAACACTAATATTTTAATAATATAAAAAACATTAAAATAAAATTTTAAAATTTAACAATTAAATAAACAATAACAATAAACATTTAACACATAATAATAAATAATAATTTAAACATTTAAAAATTATAACATAAATTTAATAATAACATAAAATTTAACAATAATAATTTAACCTAAAAAATATAAACCTAATAATTAAAAATTTAATATAAATTTAAAACACATAATATTAATAATAATTAATAATAAAATAATTTATATTTTTATTATTTAAAATAAAATAATATAAATTTAATTAATAAATATTTAATTTAAATTTTAAATTTTAATAAAATAATATTAATAATAATATAAAAATAAAACACATAATATAATTTAATATTATAATAACCTAAAAATACCGAACAATAAACCCCTTAAAAAACTAACACATAAAAAATAATTTAAAATTTAAAATAAAATTTTTAAAAATAACCCCAAATTTTAAAAAAACATAAATAAAATTTTAAAAAAAATTAATTTAAAAATTTAAAAAATATAATTTAATAAATAAAAAAATTTTATTTTAAAATTTTAATAATTTAATATATTTATAAATTTAAAATTTTTTATTTGATTGATCCCCGTCTCAATATAACAGAGGACCCCTGGTCTAACTTTAGTCCCTCCCAGATTGATCATCTTGTTGACAGTGCCATGGCTCTCTGAGAATGACACTGGACTCGATACCCCTCTGAAGAAGAAGACAGTGGGGAAAGGGAGGTTTGCTCCTGGTATAACCCTCAGACCCAAACTGAAGCAAGCGTCACAAAACTTGGAAGGGGAAATAATCTCGAAGAATCCCGCTTAGTTTGGCGAGATGTCTTAAAACATATAAGAAGGCCCTCCGTAATGCCAGAGCAGCCTATTACTCATCAATAATGAAAAAAAAAAAACAACCCCAGGTTTCTCTTCAGCACTGTAGCCAGGCTGACAGAAATCACAGCTCTGTGGGCAGCATTCCTATAAACCTTAGTGGTAATGACTTTATGAACTTCTTTAATGAAAAGATTTTAACTATTAGGGACAAGATTAATAATCTCTTGCCCATAACCAGTAATCTGTCCTCAAGTGGAATGGCCTTGAAACCCCTGTATGCCCTGGTGTATATTTGGAGGATTTTCTCCTATCAACCGTGACCAATTATTTTCACGGTTTCTACTTGAAACGTCTACCTGTCTCTT
>NC_079409.1:22931656-22950481 GCF_029220125.1 Pseudoliparis swirei | reverse complement strand
CACTGGTCTAGGTAGTGGTTCTCCACTGGTCTGGGTAGTGGTTCTCCACTGGTCTGGGTAGTGGTTCTCCACTGGTCTGGGCAGTGGTTCTCCACTGGTCTGGGCAGTGGTTCTCCACTGGTCTGGGGCAGTGGTTCTCTACTGGTCTGGGCAGTGGTTCTCCACTGGTCTGGGTAGTGGTTCTCCACTGGTCTGGGCAGTGGTTCTCTACTGGTCTGGGCAGTGGTCTCCACCGGTCTGGGCAGTGGTTCTCATTGTCTGGGCAGTGGTTCTCCACTGGTCTGGGCAGTGGTTCTCCACTGGTCTGGGCAGTGGTTCTCCACTGGTCTGGGTAGTGGTTCTCCACTGGTCTGGGCAGTGGTTCTCCACTGGTCTGGGTAGTGGTTCTCCACTGGTCTGGGGCAGTGGTTCTCTACTGGTCTGGCTTTGGGACGCACTATCACCCCTGCATGACAAGCTGAGACCTAAATCGAGGAACATTTGTAACTTCTCAAATGTATTTAATGAAAAGATGGTGCAGTTTGAACCTGAGAGTTCAGAATATCACATTATGCACAACAAAACGATGTAGTAATATTCCCTTTGACAGTCAATTATGAACAAACAAGTGAATCTTAAGGACACAAGGTAATACAACATACATTATTACTCAGTAACTTCAGACTTTAAAAAATATCTAAACAGTGCTTTCATGCATAAACATGAAATAAAAAAGTCTGGTTTTAAAAAGCCTCAAAAGATGTAATTCATGTCTCACTCACTGAACCTATGACACATAAAGCTGCTCTACAAGTCAGAGTCTTGAGGAGCAGCTTTTATACACAAACTCTAAATAAATTAAACAAGGGTAATTAAAAAAGATTCACATGTTCAACATTAACTTTTGACTATATTATAAATACTGAACAACATGAAGCAGCACTCACTTCAACCTTAGTGACCACTGACATAGACCTGATGGAGGAATTCATAATAGGGGAACTGGGGATGTTTGTTAAGACAAAGTCAATGTGGTCACGCGCGCACGCACGCGCGTCTGGATGTCCGCCGGGCGCGTGAATGACAGGACGCGAAAAATGCGCCTCATTCGGGCTGATTTTTTAAACTCGGGCGGTAAAAGTAGGTGAGACTGTTGAAATGCTCCGCGTGACGTCACTGACGTCATACCGTTGAATCAGAACCTATGGAGGATATCGATCGTCTGGAAGCGGCCGTCATCCAGCCGCAGCTCCTGGAGAAGCTGCGTGCGGCTACGGCTTATATAATATGCTATATTAATATTATTAACCCAGACTCGAGGGCTTGATGGTCCCACGTGTGGGACTTCCTCAACAGAACAAAGAGTGTGTATTTCTTCCGTGGTGGACGGTGGTAACGAACTGTTATGCCACGATAAGCCACGCCCCCTCTCCGGCGCTTCTAGCGCGAGTGAAGAGAACGTGACAAATAGTCCGGCGACTGAACTCACGCGAGTACATTTAGTAAAGCAACGCAAGGGTTCGCCTCTCCAGCGTGAACAGATCGCAGTCCGCTGCAAAAAAAATGACCTTCAAAATAAAAGCACAAGATTTTTTGCCCTCCCTTTTTTAAGAAAAGGCATCATATTTATTTCATGCCGTCGCGGGCCACATAAAATGACGTGGCGGGCCACATTTTGAGTTTGACACGTATGACGTAGACGATCAATATTCTTTATGACATAATGCATCCTGGACTTTGCGTTACAGTAACTCCGGGACAGCAGTGTGCACTAATCAGTGGTTCACTGGGCCTTAATGGATGTGGGCTTGCACACGCATGCTAAACGACACACACTCCCACCGCCGCGCTCACCCTCACGGCGTGAGGAAGATGTGGCTTTGCATGTCTTCTGAACACACACGCATGCAGAGGACGGAAAGAAAAGATGTGCACCTTCACTATTTTGTCCAGGATCCTCTTCCCAGCCTCATTTTTGCCGTAGCAGAGGAAACTGTGTGTGTAGACGTTGTACGGGTAGCCGTACAGCTTGACGTGCAAATAGTCCGGTCCTGGAGATCCTCCTGGACCGCGAAGGCAATCTGTGTGGACGCTCCCCCGAGGTCCATGGACCCGATGGTCTTTTCCCCTTTTGGGTGTGCGTAGATGTTCCAAAAGTGTTTCTACAAGTATAATGGGAAAGGTTATTACATGATGAGCCATGTGACCTCCCTGGTGGTGGAGCAGCCTTCTTCTTCTTGTCTGTGAGGGAGAAGGACACGTGGACCGGCTTCTCACCATGAGGAGGTTTCCCATGAGGTAGTTGACCGTGACCCAGCCGTACAGCCCTTCCTCCTGACCCGTGATGATGGAAGCGTTTTGGAAGCTGAAAGGCAGCGTCTTCAGGTATTCTCTGAGACTTCCCAGGATTTCATTGGACTTCTGTTCATCCTTCTCACTTCAAGCAAAGCAGAAGCAGCTCCATAATTACAGATGCTCCTTGAAACTGGAGTGGCGTCATGACAGTTATTTTGTTAAATACACATTGCATCTCAGGGCAAACACAATGTGTCACCAAGATGCAACCCAAATGTATATATACGTTTAAAACTAAGTTAAAGATACCCTGGGAATACAACTCTTTGAATATATATATTTTTACTAGAGATCTGTTTGTTGGACCAAATTTATGATTGACTGACGACGTTGGTGAAGTGTTGCATGGATGTTTTGTTTGTTTTGTTATCTTATTTATAATTATCTTCCTGCTTAAACATTTTTATTTGTGTTTCTTTATGGCCAGATGCATGGTTCATTTAAAAAAAATGCATTCTTATTTTTGGAGGTTGTATTTCTTGTTTAACTGTAAAAATACCAAAATAAAATATTAAGTATAACAACAACAAAATACACATTACAAATTTGTTAGATAAGAACATTAATACCCCTCTTATGGTTGTACACTACAAAGCTAGAGGTAGCCAGGGGACGGTTAGCCTGGTGTAGAGACTGAGGGAGGAGGACTTAGAGGGCCTGAAGGCTTCCATCATAAACACTCATCAACATGTCGTGCATTAATGGGGCTAAATGGTCTCGACTTCCTCACTGAAGACCGATTCTCGTAACACTTTCTTACTGCAGCAGTCTCATTCCAGCCGTCGCTCCCAGGAAGAGGAGCGTGCTCTGGTGCTTCTCAACAGGGATGGCTTTAGTGATGTTGAGCATGCATCCACGGAATCCATTCCACGAGGCTTCGTCCTTCTTCGGGTCGACTTGCATCTCTGAGATACCGGCACCTGTGGGTGACACGAGGCACAAACGCTCTTCTGAAAAAGCACCGGCACTGAAAACAAGAAATGTGAAGCGAGGGTTGAGGGAGTATTTCAGAATGTGCCCCGTGTGCTTTGGCTTTTCTCTGCTTTACCACCGCTCCTCAATCAACTCCTACATTTACAGTTTAGAATCTTTTCAAGCTTTTTTTTTGTCACAAAAGACGACACAAATTACCCAAATCAAACCAAGAAAGGGAAATCGCATTTTGTAACCATGAAGGGAAGTTCACACGGCCATGTGCGGCGCTGTTCCTTTAATTCTTTGCCGATTTAGTTTTCGGCGTTTTAAATCTTCCGTAGAGACTCGATGCATCGTGCCGGTTTCTTTGGAAGCTGCATCTTCCACTGCGGGCGCACTGTGACCCAACGCAACCGCCTCCAAAGATGATTAGAACTTTGAGTTCAACTTTGAAGTTTACTGCTGCGTGAGTGGTAATAGAAGACACATTTGCGTGCACGTACGTTGCTGTATCTTCTTATTACTACGTCACTAAAATACCTGCCGTGGCGCACCTCTGCCGTCAACCACATAGTGCAATCATCACATGTTTTCCTGTGACACAGCAGAGCTGCGTTTGGCTCACCGGCCACCGGCAGTTCATCCTCTCAGTCACAACTCCCGTTTGGTTCTGCTTCTCCCCGCCACTCGTACAGGTACACGTTGGGCGCGACGAGCCCGGTCGATCACGATGCCGTACTGCAGAGAGAGGGTGCAGGAACAGATCGCCATGTCCCGGGTCACGTTTGTTCCATCGGATTTCACTTGTTATATTGATGAGTACATTATTTAAAGCCAAAGCTGATAACATGAGGATGAATTAAACGACAGCGAGGCCGCTGCGACCCTCACCACCTCTTCCAACATCCCCAAGCTGACTGAAGCTTTCACTTGACCCTGACCTCTGGTCAGCGTCTCGCCCATCCTCCAGCTGAAGTGTGTGTTTGTGATCCGCTGCGTGTGCATGTATGTATTCACCTCAAGCCGTACTCTTTGAACCTCCAGGTGTCCTGGATGACCGCCACAGCAACAAGGCAGCGATGCTGGCCAGAAGCAACAACACTCCTGCGACGCGACCGTGGAGCCCATCGCACGCTTAGAAGCCATTTCCTGTTGGGGCAGAAAAAGTGTTTCCCTAAAAGCATTTGAACTCTCAAAGTGATGACACGCGAAGAACAAGTTTGAAAAGTGATGAAGATCAATGTGAAGCAATGAGATGTAAAAAAAGAAGTTGGCAGGCAGCGTTAATAGTATTGATGTAGGAAGCAATGCTGCCCGGTTTAGGGAACACACAGGAGGCGCGTGAGGAGGGGATCGGCTGAAGAGTGGTTCTCAGGTTCTGAGACACAAGTTCTCTTTTTTCTATCATGAACAATAATAAACACAGTGAGGTTCTGTAGTCCCACCATTTTTCCGATTGAATGTTTAAACTCAATGAACCGTCTGCATGAGATCGCTCCCACACACACCCACAGAGCAGGAGACCTGCCGATGAAGATGAATGGACCCGATTGGTGCGAACCCTTTCTGACAGCTTTGAAGAAACAGGAACCTTCAGCACAAACAACTGACACTGAGAAGGAACACATGGCACAATCTCCAGGAAATGGAATCAATAAACATGTCAGAAACTGTTTTTGAGTTTCTCACTCGGGGAGCTGAAGCAGCGCTTCATATGATCCACCAGATGTGTGTGAATGGGCGGCTCGGTGAGTAACTCACAGAACCAGGAAGTTGTTCTTTCTTTGGGCCGTTCGTGCAGCGGAGGTCGGCCATGAAGCCGAGGTGGTGATGGGAGCGTGTGTCGGCTGCAGCCGACCGGCAGCTCTGCTCCAGCGGGTTTGTTGTGGAACCGTTGGGCTTCTTTTAACTGGTAAAGCCCTCAAGCGCACACCTGTCTCCTCCATCGTCAGCAACCAAACCACAGGACAACATGTGTTCTTCTTTTACATCACAGCTGTTAAGCGTTGCCACAGAAACCTCAGGTTACAACATGTCGGGAGAAGCTGCTCGACGAGCTGCGACTACAAGCGACGAGCGAGCCGCTCACATCGGGGCGGGAAGTCATCTTCATGTTGACCGGGTCAGAAGAAGGACTTCAAGATGAACATGAATTGCTCTCTGGCTCCACTGGCCCACGTCGTCCAGCTCTTACCACCCGGGTCCTGTCGGCTCCAGGAGGCTTAAACCATGTCAGCGACTTTCCATCATAATAATAATAATAATAAAGCACTTTTAGTAGTCGGAAGACGAGAAACGTGTCATACAAGTACAGCCCCTTTACCATTTAAGAGTGACTAGTAGGTGCAAAGCAACAATAAGTCTACTTCTATACGATATTATATATGGATATTAGATTTTACACATATTCACTTCATGCAACACTCACAGTGTACACTATTCCATAAATGTGAGTTATCTACTGTACACAACACAAAAAAACAAGATAGACCACTCTGCCCCCCCCCCCCCCTCACACACACACACACACACACAAAAAGTAAAATAAATACACAGCGATAAAAAGTCGTAATTTTTTTTAACGCTAGTCAAACAGAGGAAGCAGCGCGTCTCGACTGACACACTGACAGGATCCCTTCAAGTATATCATGTTGTTTCATTAGCGTGTAGAGACCGGTCCTCATGAGCGGAACACGTCCGAATCATAAAACACATCGACTGACAGGGTGAGGCTCCTGTTACCTCTCTCACATGTACATGCATGTGAGAGAGGGAGAGCGAGCGAGAGAGAAGTGTACATTACCTTGGAGAGCTGGTTTGTAGATGCTGGTTGAGAGTGGGAGTGAGATGGCTCTGAAGAAGGGATGAGGAAACACAGCAGGACACAGGGGGCAGCAAAGGCAGGAGGAGAGAGAGGAGAGGGAGGGTGTGCTGCGAGGGAGAGAGAGAGCACGAGTGGGTGGCCCTCAGGGCGTTGTACCCCAACACAACAGAGAGGAGAGAGGGGCGTGGGAGGCCGCCACCAGCTCCACCACGCCCACCTCACGAGGACTGTTCACTGTGTGAGTGCAGTGGCACAGGCTGCTGTGCCTATGAGACAATGTGGTCAGGTTAATTGATCAATAAGATAAAAGTGCATTGTGTCTGAGTCTCGACAAGTCAGCTCTTCTTGGATGAGCAGCAGCAGAGGTCAGCCCGCTGTCGCATCTCGGATGTCGGTGCTCGCGCTTCATTGCGTGTTGAGCTCAGGTTCTCACAGGAAAGGATGAGTCATTCATCTAACTAAGTACTGCACAAAGAAGAGAGCTTTTTGTGTTTGTTTTGCTTGGAGACAGTAAACTGCTAAAAATGCATGAGAATTGCTTGAGAATGCGTCCGTCAGTCCAACCACACAGTGGATCGTCCTCAGAACAACGTTCACCAGTTCAGTCATTTGTTTTTTAATTCATAATTCAGGAGTCACTCAGCCGTCCCTCTCGTGATCTGCTCTTCACAACACGGTCTTTTACGCGTTCTCTTTATCTGCAACAAAAAGCCCAAATGCAGGAAGTCGTGACGGCCGCAAGAACCTGCACATGTACCCGACAGCCCGTTGTTCTCCTGACCTCGTGGAGGCGCTCCCCGACCTCCGGACACATCATATCTCATGGGAGAGGTCCAGAGGGTTATTGAGCATTCCAGCATGCGGGTGGTCTTCCTAGTATCTAAGGAGAAAGTGATGAGGCCGGTCAAAGTGAATTACAAGTGGTTCAACGCTCAGTGAATAAAGATAACTTATTTTAGCTCCCTAAAGTGAGACCTGAAACCCACTGGTCTGAATGAACCGCTCAGACAGGGCTGGCGATTCGATTTGCACGAGAGGAAATAGAGGAACGGCCGAGAGCTCCTACTTCAACGCCTCTTGGATACCGATTACAGACCAGTGGTCATGTCCAACCGGCCCCAGCACGAGGCGGGTCCATCCCAGTGCTGCAGGATATGATTCATTTATAGGGTACTTATCTATATTCTGGCAAACTTAATGTAAGACATGCATCTGGACCAACATGTAAGGTACCAGGAAGGCAGGAAGGAGTTGGGAGATGATGTCACATGACGTCACATGATGTCACATGACGTTAGAGACGTACTTATCCGACTGCGCTTCTGCATCACGTCACTCACGTCACTCACGTCACAATTGTGTGGCCTCATGCTCTGAACACGGGACTGCCCACTAAAACATTGTTCCATCTCTTAAACTAAATCTGAGCATTTGCATCTGCAAATAAGATTTAAAAAACCGACATCGAAATTAGGATTTTTAAAAAACGTTTTACTGGACATATCTGCAAAGTTGCTAAATGTTCTCAATGTCTGCATAACCTTCGTTGTGATTGTCTTTCCACCTCAATAACCCCCCGTGGCAACTAAAGTATACGTTTGTAGTATTTGTTGAACATCTCAAGTGATGCTCAAAGTCAAAGGGATGAACTTTACTCTCTGAGGTCCAAGTTTTGCAGCTGCTCAAAGTTTTGTGCCAGATACTATAAACTACTAACCACTCAAACATGATATCAGTGCTCATCTACTTGCTGTAAGCAAATACAAACTTTAAAAAAACAAACAAATGCCAAGCGTGCAGACTTCCCGGTGTCCCTGTTGCAGACTGAACGGTGATAATTGGCCTTGTGCAGTTCCATCCGCCCCACAACATTACATTAGGACTGCTGCCGCCCAGAGAACTTCTCTGTAATCGTCTGTGTCCTGTGGTGCTCTCACGGTGCAGTAAACACCCCCTTTCATCTGCATCGCAGCCCGAGGAGGAAATGCTGTGGCCTTGCTGCGGCCAGATCAATTAGAGGCACTTCAAATCCGCAGAAAGACCTCGTTGGCTTTTCAAACAGCTCATGGTGGATAATGGGGTCGCCCTGTGTTTCCCCATCTCTCTCTCTCTCTCTCTCTCTCAATTGATTTCTGGCTTCGTTAATGTTTGCTCTTATACTTTCATTTGGAATCGTGCTCAGCGTCTGCTGATCCTTCACTGTCAAAGTCTTCGCACTCACTGCTCCGCAACCACAGGAGAAACACAATGTAGTTAGTCTGATGTGTTCTTTAATCAACTTGATTTGACGGCACATACAAATGGATCCTGTTCTGCGGGCCATGCTATTGGAATACAGTTGCTGTAGTTTTATATCAGGATGCTTTCCAACTTGTTGGAACATTGTTGTCCCGGGTGAGGCTCAGAGGGACAGGCTGGACTCCAGGTTGTAGTGAAACCAATAAACTCTTTACTTCGGAAAAAGGTCAAATATAAAAACGGTGGCTTGAAAGCAACTACAAAAAACACCAAGAATCACCATGGGAACAAAGACTGAGACATCGAAACAGAGACACTCGAGACTGAGATGAAGACGACACACAGGAGACAAGGGACAGACTGGCACAATACATAGGGGAGAGACAGGTGTAGGACATGAGACACTCAGGGAGACGGGGCTGAGGGCAGGGAATGAACCAATCAAGAGACAGAGGAGGGGCTGAGGGCAGGGGAAGGGAATGAACCAATCAAGAGACAGAGGAGGGCTGAGGGCAAGGAGAATGAAACAATCAAGAGACAGAGGAGGGCTGAGGCAGGGAAGGAATGAACCAATCAAGAGACAGAGGGGGGCTGAGGGCAGGGAAGGAATTAACCAAGCAAGAGACAGAGGAGGGGCTGAGGGCAGGAAGGAATGAACCAATCAAGAGACAGAGGATGGGCTAAGGGCAGGTGACATGAATGAACCAATCAAGAGACAGAGGAGGGGCTGAGGGCAGGTGACATGAATGAACCAATCAAGAGACAGAGGGGGCTGAGGCAGGGAAGGAATTAACCAATCAAGAGACAGAGGAGGGCTGAGGGCAAGGAAGGAATGAACCAATCAAGAGACAGAGGAGGGCTGAGGGCAAGGAGAATGAACCAATCAAGAGACAGAGGAGGGCTGAGGGCAGGAGAATGAACCAATCAAGAGACAGAGGATGGGCTGAGGGCAGGTGACATGAATGAACCAATCAAGAGACAGAGGAGGGGCTGAGGGCAGGGAAGGAATGAACCAATCAAGAGACAGAGGAGGGCTGAGGCAGGAGGAATGAACCAATCAAGAGACAGAGGAGGGCTGAGGGCAGAGGAAGGAATGAACGAATCAAGAGACAGAGGAGGGCTGAGGGCAGGAAGGGAATGAACCAATCAAGAGACAGAGGAGGGGCTGAGGGCAGGGAAGATGAAACAATCAGGAGACAGAGGAGGGGCTGAGGGCAGGGAAGGAATAGAACCAATCAAGAGACAGAGGAGGGGCTGAGGGCAGGGAGGAATGAACCAATCAAGAGACAGAGGAGGGCTGAGGGCAGGGAAGGTGTGATCAAAAGAAACAGAGGAGGGGCTGAGGGCAGGGGAAGGGAATGAACCAATCAAGAGACAGAGGAGGGGCTGAGGGCAGGGGAAGGGAATGAACCAATCAAGAGACAGAGGAGGGGCTGAGGGCAGGGGAAGGGAATGAACCAATCAAGAGACAGAGGAGGGGCTGAGGGCAGGGGAAGGGAGTGAACCAATCAAGAGACAGAGGAGACGCAGAGGAGACGAGACACAGAGGAGACTAGAGGAGCCACAGAGGAGACTAGAGGAGACATAGAGAAGACTAGAGGAGACACAGAGGAGACATAGAGGAGCCACAGAGGAGACATAGAGGAGACATAGAGGAGACTAGAGGAGACATAGAGGAGACTAGAGGAGACTAGAGGAGACATAGAGGAGACTAGAGGAGACATAGAGGAGACTAGAGGAGACATAGAGGAGACTAGAGGAGACTAGAGGAGACATAGAGGAGACTAGAGGAGACATAGAGGAGACTAGAGGAGACTAGAGGAGACAGGAGAAGTGGGCGTTCCAGTTCTCGAGACGTGACTCCGGGATGAGGCGACACTGAGTTCACAGTTAGGAAGCAACAACATGTCGGCCACACGTCTCCTGAGGGGCTCAGCTCTGGAGACGTGTGGAGTATCAACAGACAATGTGATGGCGAGGTACTTGCATATGTACACACACACACACACTCACACACTCACACACACACTCACACACTCACACACACTCACACACACACACACGCACACTCACTCACACACACACACGCACACTCACTCACACTCACACTCACACTCTCACACACACACACACACACACTCACACACACACTCACACACACACACACACACACACACACACACACACACACACACACTCACACACACACACACACTCACACTCACACACACAATGCCATATTGATACAACAGGATCCATTAAGCCTAATGTGTGTGTTTCTGATGTGTGGGTGCAGGAGCACTTTCAACTCCGACCTCTCCCCCCCCCCCCCCTCCTCCCCTTCTCCCCTTCGCAGTGGAGCTGTCTTCATGGTAATGACGTCGGCACTCTACATAATATAACACACTCTCTTCCGCCGCCGATATTGCAGAGAGACATCTCCAGGAAAGATGTAACACAACCCCGCATCTCTTGCGTAGTAAAGCTGTGAAGTAACACTCATCACGCTGCGATTGAATTCTCACAACGGAAACACTTTCCCTAACATCGTTGTGAGTGTTCACAGAAATCAGTGCAGGGCATTAAATAAATGCTGTCCGTGTAACGCGATCTCTCAGGTCTCGAGTGTCATTGTGACTGCAGGTTGTGCTGCTGGCTTGTTTTCCCACGTGAAAACAAGCCAGTGGCTGCAGCTTCAACCAATAACTTCCTGTGATGGATGTTTGCTGCTCGCTCAGGATGCGGCGCGTCGAGCTGACATCATGTGTTGGACGATCTCACTGGGACTCCCATCACGCATCTCCAGGCTCAGCGGGACCTTTCAGCAGCTCTTACAATCGGGATTTCCTTTCTTTAGGCCCAGAGTTTAAGGATATAAAGCTGAATGGTCCGTGTACGTAATGTTATTTCGTTTTTTCGTTTCATTCCAAATACGGAATACGGAAATCACGTGGTTTTTTCGTTTTCCGTTTGAAAACCAAAAACGGAAAAACGGAATACCACCTCCGTATTTCGTTTCTGCTGTCTGAAACCAAAACGACAGAACGGAAGTGCTTAAAATGAAGTCAAAATAAAAGCCAGTGATACATATTCGTATTATGAATCAATATAAAGAATAAATAATTAAACAGGAATATTTTAACGATGCAAACACATAGCAGGGTAACGTTAGAAGTCTATTAATTAGTCAATATAAAGAATAAAGAATTAAACCTGGATATGTTAGCGACAGTGGTGACGGCGGAAGTTTAATATTCATGTAGCCTACACAGCAAGAATCACCTTCTCATTAATCGTTGCATTGTTTGATGCAACACAGTTCCTAATATAGATTAATCAAGTAATGTTTCTGTGCAGAGACTATATTTCCACCGCAGAGTAAACGGTTCACCTTTATACCGCTAGATGGCAGTATACCTGTTATTGATACATATGTATTTAATGCCGTTTATTTCCTCTGATATTTATGTTCATGGTTAATTTCCAGCATAGTTGTATACATCATGTATTTCCTTGTTTTATTTGGGTCATTTTGGAACTAAACATTCCCACATGGAAGAGTGAGGATATGATGACCACGAGGCAATACATATTGACAATTGAAAAATAAAGAGACAGTTGAGTTTTTCTTATTAAGCAGCGTTCAGTTAGCACCCAGTCACAGCACTACCTGTGCTTCACCTGTGACCTTCATTACTACATCATCATTACATCAGCGGTTAATGGGGACAAGTTTTTGTTTTGTTTTCGTTTTATGTTTATATGCATTTGTGTGTATGTATAGTGTGTGTGTTTATATGTATATATGTGTGTGTATATGTATGTATATGTATCGTATGTGTGTATATATATATGATTCTTTGAAATACGTTTTCTCGAGAAATCATAGGTTCGGGCACTTATAAGCTCGTTAGCTTCAGCCTCGACCCTTTCGGTCAGCCACTTTCTTCTTTTGTTGAATTATGATTGTTGTATATTTTGCTGATCGAAATAAACTAAATCATCATAAATATGTAACCTGTTCTGTTGTTACTCTGCTGTCAGTGTCTCTACTCCTCTGACTACATCACATCATCATCATGTAGTACTTTGGTCTCCAGAAGGATGGAGCTCTGTGTTGTGTGAACATGTTTTGAGGAGCTGACTCCATGAGTTATTGTATCAGAGTGAAACATGGAGAGCACAGCTCCTCACATCTCTAACATGTCTCACATAGTTTATAGTAGTGATTGTTCGGTGTTGTTGCCTGTGTTTAGCCGTAGGCTATGGCTATATCTCTGCATGTACATTTAGATAAGCCATATTCAGCTCAGAGCTTTCTTTAGCTTAGAGCAACAAGTCATGATCTTGTTTAGCTAATAGCAACAGGTTTAGCTCAGAGTAGGCCTAACAGGTCGTGGCCTTCTTTAGCTCAGAGCAGTAGCTCACATGTAGGCTACTTATATCTGATCCAATGACATCTGCACACTTCTAGATTAGTAAAGAAAGACAATCTTTGGTATTTTCTAATTCTTTATGTCAAGCACAAGTTAACTACTCCCCTAAAAGAGGAAGCCTTCAGAATTAGTGGTAGCATTGCATTAGGATTACATTCCTGTATTTGAATTGTATTGCTGGATCTCAATTCCTCTGATTCTTCCATCTGCAGTCAATCTGCTCGCATGATTTACATCATCAAAGTTTGCCTTCAAGGCTGATCCAAATGAAAGTGAATGTCAGATGTATGAACCGTCCTGACTGAGCTTCCACTGAGCTTCATACCTGCTACAAGCTCAGGTCAAAATGGTGTTTAGTATTATATGATTTATAAGTTGGCTCAGATTGTTTATCGTTGATGTTTGTTCCTGCTGTTTGATTGTAGTGCTCAGACATCAGCTGTGTTCTTAGTAAAGCAATAGGTATCAGATTGGCATCAAACTGAGGTGTCAGGGTCCTTAAGCTGCCCTTCATAAACAAGCGAGGTTCCCAACCATAGGGGTCCTCCTCCAGTGGGAAATCTTCACACTGGGTCCAAATCTGTGATATCCGGCTGTCAGGGAGACCGACTTATGAGCCTGAAACAAGTGATACAATGGTGGCTGATGTATGAAGTTATCATGGCTTCACCATGAAACCGGCTGCAACCGTCTTGTGTGTGTATATTTTGGGGTGTGGGTTTGTTACCTAGGTCAGAGGTCACTGAACAAGCCATCTTCCAGTGCCTTACTCACACTGGCAGGGGGTCAACACACCGTGTCACTATCAATAGTTGGTGTTACAGGTCCAGACTTTCCATTACAGATTAAAAATGAAATTCGTGCCAGACTTTAAAGACAAAAGTGTTTATTCAAAAAGAACATATTTCTCCCTTTAAACCCCCAACATTTGAAGAAAAGAAAAAAACATCCCGTCAGTTGAACCAATTAATTAAAAAGCACAGAACAATAACAACTTAGACACACAAAAAAACATCAGCGTTGGCAATTTCTCCTTGAGATGTCGATGAGGCCTTTGAGTCCATCTTTGAACGGTTGTGGCAGATTATTCACTGCATTGTCCAGCAGGACACTTGTATCAGGGCACTGCAGAACAAATCCCCTCACTGCAGCTTCCTGGTCCTGTGACCTTTGAAATGGGTTGGTGCCAAAGTCTGACACTCTGTCAGTGAGCCCACTTCCTGGTCGTACCAGTCTGCAGCCACAGATGCATTTGGCAAAAGGTCTGTCGACAGCTTCTTTGGGCATCCATCTCTGGCCAAGTAATTTGGTATCCCCCTCCCTGTAATAATAATTCAATGTGGCTGTCACAACCATGCCATGTATTGCAACATGCTCCTTCTAGTATTTGATTAAACGTGTTTAAGAAACATTCAATAGTAAAACATTTTGAAAATAATTATTCACATTAAAAAAGCCTTGAAAGACCAACCTGAAGACATACCAGGAATCCTGTGTGCATTCCATGCTTGCATAGTTCGGTTAACACCGATCTGGGCCAACTGGCATGTCAAAGATGACACACAGAACCGAGTCATCTGGTCCTCCATGTCCAGCTCCTCCTGATCCACCAGTTGGACCAATGCAGCTTTCAACGGGTAGTTAACCCGGTTGTTGATTTCTGGCCAGATTCTCTCGATTCTGTGATTCTGTCATTGCAAAATAGACATTTTCAGATTCTTGATAAACAAATATTTTCCCCGCCCCCCCAGACTAACTTACTTTCACACATTTCAATATCTTCAGTTAACCATTCTGAATAATTAATGAAAGTGTGAAATAGTTATTTAATTACATGTTGATTAACTTTATAATCAGCAAAACCATTGTATGTTAATCACCTTTGTCGATGGTGTTTGGAGATATGGTGGCCTTTCAGTGTTGTGGCGGTGGCTGGCCAACTTCTCCTGCATGAAAAGAGTGAGGTAGAACTCCTTTCCATGATCCACTCTGACCTGGTCCCACATCCCATATTCCATTACTGCACTCCTGCAAGAAAACATAACATTGGCAGACAGCAGTATGAGGGTAATGGTGTCAGATACATTTACAAAATGTGTAGTAGGCCTTGTGTTATCAGGTACTGATGAGGTGAGATGAGTTTTAACTTGCTGCTTAAAAGGGTTTCTGTAGTTTTCAATAAGTTTAATTTATTTTTTCTTTTAGACCAATATGAATGCAATTTAATCGTTGATTCAAATCAAACTAAAAAATATATATTATGAAGGTTTTCACATCGACTAATCCCACTTAAATTGAGCATTTTCTTTAACCCTTGTGTTTCCTTGGGTCATTTTGTTGAATCAATACACCCTCCCCGCCTATGGGTCATTTGACCCGATTCAATGTTTCACCCTCCTGTTACCTTTATATTTACTAACACATTTACCCTTTGGGTTCAATTTGGCCAGCAATTAAAACCTCCAGAAAATTATTAGAATTAATATTGTTTTCCAAGTTTAAGTGTAGGCGCTTTATGTTTGTTGTTGACTACCGAAGAACACCGACATTAAACATTGAATGGGGTCAAATTAATCCGAAGGCGGGGAGGGTCTAATAATGATTCAGGTCAAATATTCCAAAAACTGCTAAGGTTTTCATAACAAGCCATATTGAATTTAAATCCACTTTCGAAAATGTCGTCTCTTCTAATCAAGTACATTTTCAGAGCTGACAAAATGGTATTCAAGAAATTGTAAGATATTTAATTTTAAATGCATTTTTTGTTTTAAGGACCCACAGACACCTTGTTAAAACACCTCATAAAATGGGGATGATTTGTAATGTTTAGGGTACAAGGACAACAGTCTTTTCAATTACCTATAAACGTCATTGTAGATGGTGAGGTTGTTTTTTACAGGCATAGTAGCTCGTCCAACAATTTTGCTGGAGAAGCCATCTACTGCCACACATGAGTCACGCCAAACATGACCATCTTCTCATTTTG
This sequence comes from Pseudoliparis swirei, assembly GCF_029220125.1. NCBI lineage: Eukaryota > Metazoa > Chordata > Actinopteri > Perciformes > Liparidae > Pseudoliparis > Pseudoliparis swirei. The sequence continues at coordinate 22,934,748 of NC_079409.1, read as the reverse complement.
GTCCATGTGGTTTTGTGACCCACATAGGCTGCATAGTAAGGAAGAGGTTGAGGTTCCTTGCTCCCTTAAACACAGACAAAAAGAACATCATGACCTTATTGAATAGCACAACATATTCTAATTTGAGAAAAAAACCAACCTGGCATCGTGCCTTATGGTAGGTGGGTGGAATATTGCATAAACAGCTCAACACGACCCTCTGATGAAGACACCTGCAGCTGCAAGACTCCCAGTCATCATTTTCCTGCCATAGGTAGGACCACCCTGAAGATAAAGAAAGGAATACATGTTGCATTGTAATGTTAAGCCATGAAATGTCAACTTCAACTCAATTAAATTACTATTAATTGTTAAGTGTTTTGAATTATAGATGATTATGAAAACTAGTTGCAGTTTAAACATGTTTTACTCGTTACATTTTCATAGTTGTAAGAGACCAATTTAATTAGCAGTAGGCTACATTACTTAGTTAGTTCAGATGTTGACCTTTAATCAGATCTGTGTCTAACTTTAATGTTAAAAGATATCGTTATCTTTTGTTATTGTAATAAATACAAGCAAGTTACAGAATGGCGACACATGGATCACACTTTACGGCGGGTATTTGCGGCTGGAGCTGCGTGGAGCTGCACAGTTTTCGGACCGTGTTACAATAACTATATAACTACTAAATACAATAGCTATTAAATGTGGGACAGTCTTTCTTACCATCTGTTTGTATGAACCATCTATATCCTGCCTGTGTGCCCGGCCATCACCCCGAGAACCACACTTTACAAATGTTTCTCATTTTCCCCTAAATCCACCTTTATTGGACATGGGACACTAAGGTGAGGCTTTCTTTCATGTCTCTCCTAATAAATATGGTGCTCTAGTACTTCTAATAGACTGGGTGACTGAGAGTGACACACACCCTGTTCAGGGCTCTCAGGTTTCGAGGACAGGCAAGAGTGACATTTCTACAGATCCATACGACTGCACCAAGAGGATGACTATGTGCTGGCCTTTGGTCATCTTTTATAACATAATTTATGCATATCAACACTATAAATTAACATAACTAAAGTTTACTTTCAATACAAATCCTTTATGACTCATTTGGCTTGATTTTTAGTGGGCGGGTCATTATGACCCTGAACACAGGTGTCTCATCTCTATTTATCTACATCACCCCATGACATTTTTTTACTAAATGGTAATAAAATGTAGGAAAATACATCTTATAGTAAACTAATGCAATTTAATTTAGATTTAGATTTTTCAATGTACCTAAAAATTGTTTGAACATGTATTTTCATTAAATCTATGGAGGGTGAATAACTCAATTCCACTAAAACTGATTGGATTGTTAGTAATGGTGTTGGTGATGAGGTACAAACTATAGTTATTAGGATGTTTTTGTTTCTGACCACTTTTGGGTCAAACTGACCCGGGAGCATGACTGCTGTATGTAAGAAACGAACATAACAGGAGGGTTAAAGTATAACATACTAACCTTACACATATGCATTTTTTCGCGCAAATAAATTAACTGCACCCTACCTGTGTTATTGCATTGGAGACTGCAGCTTCAAGTTGTTGGTCCGTCACTCGCTGTCTTTTTAACCCGTGGTCTTTACAAAACTTCCGAATATTGCCCACGGACGTTCCTCTACGCAAGCCACATTCAAATATCAAGTGGTTTTTTATGTCCACATCACTACAGCCACTATGCATCATTTGTTGTACAATATCTAAGTAAGGTAACAGGCTGGAGTCCATCTTGCGTGCTTCAGTGCAAAAGGGTGCTTGATGGCAAACCACGTCTACTGCGGAGATAAACACAGAATAAACTCAGTTACCCAAAATGCAACCCTTTGTAGTGTCAACTACATTTAACCCTCCTGTTATGTGTGGGTCAAATTGACCATTTGTTTCTTTGTAAATGTGGGACAGTCTTTCTGGCTCCCTCCAACCATATGTTTCAAAACACACACACACACACACACACCCCGACACACACTCACACACACACACACACACACACACACACACACACACACACACACATTAAGTGAGAAGGTGATTCTTGCTGTGTACATGAATATTAAACTTCCCGTCGTCACCACTGTCGCTAAAATATCCAGGTTTAATTCTTTATTCTTTATATTGACTAATTAATATTCTTCTAACGTTACCCTGCTATGTGTTTGCATCGTTAAAATATCTCCGTTTAATTATTTATTCTTTATATTGATTCATTAATATTCTTCTAAGGTTAATACGAATATGTATCACTGGCTTTTATTTTGACTTCATTTTAAGCACTTCCGTTCTGTCGTTTTTGGTTTCAGACAGCAGAAACGAAATACGGAGGTGGTATTCATTTTCCGTTTTGGTTTCAAACCGGAAAACGAAAAAAACTCACATCGAATTTCCGTATTCCGTATTTGGAATGAAACGAAAAAACAAACTAACAAAACGTACACGGACCCTGAATGTCCGTCAGCTTAGACCTCACCTTGTTGGAGAGGATGCTTCTCAGCAGTGACACAGCACTGATGTCTCGCTACACAAGAAACACACAAAGACTGTCAACAAGTACATCAACAGAGCAGCAGAGCCTTGACAGAGCACACATCAGGGCGATTGCATGTTGATTATTGCTTACTTTTAATACTGTGTATTAATTAGCTTTTAATATGCTGGACTTCGCACTGTTATTGTATGTTGTGTTCTTCTTACTTACACATATACACTGTTGTAGTGCGTCTTATCTGGACTGGCAGTTATTGTTACCCTTCGCATTGAAAATGCGGAAGGGTTATCATTTTACAATCATGCGTGTATTTATTTATTTGTATGCGTGTTACTCGCATAACTCAAAAGAAGTATTAAACCCGAATCGCATGAAATTTGGTGGGATGATTGGTTATTATCCGAGGGGACCATTTTGATTAGATTTTGGGATCGAAGTCGGGTCAAAGGGTCAAAGGTCATGCAAAGGTCAAACATCTTCTTTTTTACCATAAGCTTGTGAGTCAATTTTATCCAATTGGCATACAACTAATGCCAACATGTTCATAATTCAATGCCCAATCTTGTGATATGCG
>NC_079409.1:22913522-22930656 GCF_029220125.1 Pseudoliparis swirei | reverse complement strand
CATTCTATCTTCATTCTATTTCAATCGAGGCACGCTGATATCGCTTTTGTGTTAGTCTCGGGATTACGCAACACGTACCCGGAGGCTGCCCTTGGCGCAACATTTCTGCAGAAGAGGTCACAAGCAGGCGCTTGTTTCAGGTCATCTCCCGAGCCGAACCTAAAGAGATTCTGACTGACCAGGCAACCCAGTCCATGCTGAAGAAACACTGAGAGAACTCTTGCTGGGTTACTGGGCATCAAGTTCATTCGACCAGTGGGTACTCACCCACAGACCGTGTCCAGGAGCGCCTGAATAAGACTTTGAAGTCCATGATCCAGAATTATTAATGACTATGAAACGACTCAGATAAATGGTTTGACTATTGTTTGCAGTAACGGGAGGTCTCTAGGCCTCCACGGGATTTTCCTGAACTTTTGTTCGCAGGACTCACGGGGCGCTCACCCTCATTAAAGAAAAAAACTGGGAGGAGGGGCCTATAACCAGTAAATGAGATCCACAGTCCTGACCCAAGCAAAGCTCCACACACCAGGGTCAGCTGTCATGAGAATTTGCTCCAGGCCCAGGAGGCGCCAGCAGCTGGCTGTACAACAGAGGTGCCAGGCTGAGACACTCCACACCGGGAGAAGGTACTTGTATTGCTTCCTTCTTTCCAGCCGAAACTCTCGCTATGGCAAGGGCTCTTGTGGTCACAATGGCGAGTGGGGATGTCACTATGAGGTGGTGCTGCTCTGATAGGGCGGAGCTACACAGATTACCACCCAACCCTGGGGTTGGGCTGAGGGGAGGCGGAGTCTGTTTCTCTGTGTCCCTCGTGTATCTGAGAGAGAGGAGGGGGCCTGAGGTCCCAAATCCACCAACTGGGCCTCGCCTCCTGTAGGAAGACCGCCTCTCCGGGAATCTAGAAACAGACATGTCTGCTGCAGAAGCCAGTTTATTGATGTGTTCTCTCCTTCCAGGACGCATACAAAACCTAGAGCACGATGAGATTCTCCGGGCGTGGAGAAAAGGGTTGCACTTAATAGGTTACTGGAACACAAGAGAAAGTAGGGTTCAGCGGGAATTACGGCTGCAATGCTGGAGATAGGGTAGAAGAGTCCCATAGTGCCTGTGTAGTCCTATTGTTCTTGTGGTCAAGAAGGATGGGTCTATTCGGTCTCTCATGTGGACTATCGCAGGGTGAACGAGGTGTCACGGTTCGATGCTTTACCCAATGCCCCGGGTCGACGTAGCCCTGGACCGACTCGCTGCGTACCGCGTGTTTCTTTACGGTTACTGGACGAATTCAAGGGCTTACTGGCAGATTCCTCTGTCGCCAGAGTCTGGCGCGAAAACGGCCTTCCACTCCGCTTGGGTTATACTAATTCACCACGCCTTTGGCTGTTCGGGGCCCCAGCCACCTTCAGCGCCTCATGACCGCAGCTATCCCGACGGGCTGCATATGCTGCCGCCTACCTGATGATGTGACTGATCACACAGCACCACCTGGGCGTGGAGCATGCAGCCAGTCGGCGCGGTGCTGGAGTCCCTGAGGCAGGTTGCCGGGCTTACGGCCAACCCGGGAAGTGTGCAGTTGGACGGAGGGAGGTACGGTATCTGGGGTACCACTTGGGCGCCGGGCAGGTGCTACCAGTGGACAAGATCACTGCCATCGCAGCTTGCCTCCAAGCGCCCAAGACTAAAAAAAAGAGGTGAGGCAGTTTGGGGCTGGCGGGCTATTACAGGCGGTTCATCCTTAACCCTATGGAGCTGGACTCAGGCCCCATGACTGACCTGACCCGAAAGGTGCCTCAGATCCGTCCAGGACGGATTTGAGTGCTGCCAGTTGGCGCTTTGAGGAGGTAAAGCAAGCCTCTGTAGGAAACCACCTTCACACACCTTAACTTCTCCTTTTTACTCTGCAGACGGATAAGCGCTGAACAGAGGCCTAAATGCTTTTGTCCCAGCAGGTAGGGGTTTGAATTTCGTGCTGTACATCAGCCGCAAGGTATCGGAGGAGGGAGGGCAGGCAGCACGGTGGAGAAGGAGTGCCTCGCCATCCGGTGGGCGGCTCGACTTCCGCGCTTACTACTTCCTGGGACGCCATTCACCCTCTGGTCGGACCACGCCTGCTCTAATGGCTCCACCGCATGAAAGATACCACCAATCACTGGTGGTATCTGCCTTAAGCCTTTTACTTAAGGTGATCCAGGTCGGGACGCAGATGGTCGTGGGCCGACTCCCCGCCTCATGGGGGAGGGGAGAGGTTAGGCCGGGATGTTGCCCCGGCCTGTCGGCGTGGTGGAGGTACAGGGCAGCGGGTGTGTTTAAGCCGCTGCAGAGTGGTGGAGCGGGTGTGGTTCAGGGAACGGTGTCTGATGACAATCTGGGCTTCTGTGTGGTCTGCGAGGCTCTGTCCCCATAAAGGAGCTGGACAGGAGGAAGAGGGAGCCATGAGACACAGTTTCCATGTCAGAGCGCTTCAAATAAAGTACGCTACCAACGCTCCTCTGGCTGCGCATTCCTGGTGCTTAGGGGAAACTCACCGTGACGCCACGAATTTGTCAGTATTCCTAAAACGTAGTTATTAGAAACACGTGAAAAGTGAAGCCAGCTGGAGGGCCTGAAACGCATTCATTCTAATGGCCAGCAGGGGCATCGCAGTCTTTCCTTCTGGATTCATCTCGTGAACATTGAGAAATGTGAGTTTATGGTCTTAATTATGAGTAAAATGATGGTCCCACTTAGAGTACTACGCAATCATGCAGTCATACCAGGCTGGCCACCCGGGATGGACGGGTCACTTCCTGTTTTAGTCTTAGAACTTAAAACCCATCAGCAACTTTCTAACTAACAGGTGACGTCCCAAAATGGCTCCCATATCTAAAATTTGCAAAAGGTGGTTTAATATGTAAAAATAAAAGAGAAAACTCTTTGATCGAAAGTTTATTGAAATGATTAAAAATCGACTTTTTAGTGTCAAACTCAGCAAAAACCCCAAAAATAATTACAACAATTTATCAATGATGGACAAAAGTTTCACCAACGCGATGGTATTGCGTGTCGCATGTCGGTCGCATGGCGTTATGGTCGCATGTCGCGTGGTGTGTCGCATGTCGTGTGGCATGTCGTGGCATGTCGTGTCTCATGTTGTGTCGCATCGCATGTCGCATGTCGTGCGGCATGTCGTGTCGCATGTCGTGGTCGCTGCGGTCGGCGTCGTGGTTCGCAGCGTCGTTTGGCAAGGTCGTCGGCGTCGTGGTGGCATGTCGTGACGCCGTGGTCGTCGCATGTTGTGTGGCATCGCGGCTTCCATGTCGTGGCGTCGTGTCGCATGTCGTGATGCATGTCGCAGCGGTCGCGCTTACGTCGGGTGGTATGTCAGCAGGCATCGCATGTTGTGTGGTGAAGGTCGCGGCATGTCGGTGCGCGTCGGCCCATGTCGTGGTGTCGTGGGCAAGGTCGGGTTGTGGCGTCGGTCGCATGTCGTGGTGTCGGGCGTCGTGGTCGCGTCGTATTGCGGTCGTATGCCGTGGTCTCTGCCGCATGTCGCGTGGCACGTCGCGTGGCATGTCGGGTGGGTATGTCGTGACGGCGTCGGGTGGGCGGTCGCATGTCGTGGTCGCATTGTGTGCATGTCGTAGGGCGGTCGCGGCCGCATGGGGGGTCGTGTCGCATGTCGTGTGGCGTCGCGTGTTGTGTTGCATGTCGTGTCGCATGTCGTGTTGCCCCAACTGAAGTCTTCTGTGTCTCCTCAGAGGGATGCAGCAGAGCTGATGACGCATATGGTTCAGTACAATATACAGTCGACTCTAAAGCTGTGAATCAGTGGATTTCTGGTCTGATGAAGAGCAGCTGGGTACATTAATCACAAATTGAATGATAAATAAAAATAAACCAGCTGACAAACACAGAGACTAGTGGGGAGGACCATGTTTATGTTTCATTGATGTTTAACTCTTCAACTCTTAGTCTGAGGGCTCTTTGTACCACCCATCTCTCCTGTACTTTATTGAGAAAGACTCATATTTTTTCTTATATTGAGTCAGGGTCCCGCATTGGAAGTAGAATTTAGTCATAGAGTTTCCAAGGTTTAGGAGAGGACATCCAAACACGGGGTTGCTAGTGACAACAAATCATGCTCGTCATTGCAGAGCGAGGACGGGCTGCAGTGAGGAGACATTATACAAGTCAGACCAGTCCCAGCCTGAAAGGTTAAAACCCGAGGCACGCAAATTCAGAGGAAAACCGAACTACTTTAAAGGTCAGGGCCTTCAATCGATGACATCATCACATGCAGTAAACACTGGAGCAAGCAGTTCTGTATTTACACGTTAGTTCAGTAGCAGCATCTAACCACACGTTAGAGTCTTTGCCTCGCCATGCCGCTTTTCTCCCTCTCCCACACGCCGAACTAAAACCATGGACCATCAACTGATCATCTGATCAACTGGCCTCAACCAATTGGACACCGCCTCCTCGACTTGTAGCTTGGTCGAACTGCCCGCCCTGCCGGGACGCCAGCTGGTTGCACGATGGACGCATGTGGTGCCCAGCAGCCTTTTCCGTGAGGACGATGACATCTACCTATTCGAACTACATTGCGTGATTTCTGGGTTACTTGACTTGGCGCCGTTCTGGTTTATCGGAAATTATGAAACTGTGACAGTCAAGTAGTGTTCCCCTATGGCTGTCTCACGAATGGATCGATTTGAAAAATGGGAGGAAAGTGGTGGAATAGCAGGTGCGCAATTGATGTAGCTGCTGGCAGACCAAACAATCCCACTCCATTCTGCTTTCGCCCCAACCAGAACGTGCCCCACAGGCCGCTTACTAACAACAACTCCCTGAAGACGCTGAAGGAACCCTCTCATTCCTTTCCCCATCCACACAGACAATTCGTGGTTGCTTTCTCCCAGGACCTTTCAAGGCTATTCCATGGCAATGTAATTATCTATGGATTGAGAACTCTGTCTGTTGTGGCGCCTGGGGAGGACGCATACCAGAACACGCATACACGTAACTTTCAATACTGATTGCATTCACCACCCTCCCATCCCACGCCGCTTGCTTTTTACCCCAGTGGGACCGGACGGGCTGTGGGCTGGCGCTACAGGTTACGCCACCGCTGGCTGCTTGTCGCGCTGGTTACCTTCGCCTCCAATGGATGGGCTTAGATCACCCAGTTGTTGGATTACCTCCCCTTCCTACTCAAGCAAGTCATGTCTAAAGCTGTATGTGCTTATGTGCTAAGGTGTTTTTCCTGTTCTACACTAAATTCTCCTCGCATAGTCAAGGCGCAGGTTTTTCACTTTCTTCCCCATGTTATGCCGTAATTTTCATCCAATTCTTTCTTGTACTTCGGCCAAGTGGTAATTTGTATTTAAGAAACGCAACAAATAAATATATCAATCAACTCAATCATCAACGGTGCCACACCTCCACCCCTCACAATGAGCTGAAGTGGGGTTTAGAGGAAGGCCCATTCAATGGAGCCAAAATGAGAACAACAACAACAAAACAAACAAACCAGTTTCCTCTCTTAGAATACAACCGTGCTTCTCCCGATTATTTATATTTATTTTCTTGAATTTGCAATTGAGAAGTGCCGGATCATTGAAAGCTCACGGTTTCAAACCTTTTATGCATTACCTCTCTCTCTCTCTCTCTCTCCTTATGGGACGCCAGGGACATTGAGTCTCTCCTCTCCTTATGGATGTTTAGGACACACCGAGCCCTCCTTATGGACGCTTAGGACACTAAGCCCTCCTTATGGACGCCAGGGATACACTGAGCCCCTCTCCCAGGCGGTGGACGCTAGGACACTGAGCCCTCTCCTTATGGACGTTTAGGACACACTGAGCACCTCCCTATGGACGTTAGGGCTACACTGAGCCCTCCCTCCTTATGGACGCTAGGACACACTGAGCCCTCCTTATGGGACGCTAGGATACACTGAACACTTCCAGGACGTTAGGGACAGCACTGAGCACCTCCCTCCTTATGGACGCTAGGATACACTGAGCCCTCTCCATAGACGCGACACACTGAGCCCTCTCTCCCAGGACGCTAGGACAGCAACAGCACCCTCCTTATGGACGCGATACACTGAGCCCTCTCTCCATAGACGTTTAGGATACACTCCGAGCAACCCTCCTTATGGACGCTTAGGATACACTCGAGCACCTCTCCTGTAGTCCTTAGGGACCATCGCCCCATCTGGTCCACTGACCTGGTCCAGCCATCCTGCTCAGGAGCCGGGCGCCCTGCCTCCTACTCTGTGGTGTGATATTGGGCTATAAAAAATAAGCTAAATCTGAATAGAAGCTGTCTCAGAAACCGGTCAGGAGGCTGCGGACCATGGTGGCAGATGGTGAGATGGTGCCCGCTGGTGCCCGCTTGAGGACCGGGCGGTGCCCGGGCGGTGACCGATGGTGACAGATGGTGCTCAAGGAAGCCTCACAGACCGGCGGTGCCCACAGACAGATGGAGTCTGCCAGACAGATGGTGCCCATGGTGACCGACAGCCCGATGGTGCCCTGGCGGTGACAGATGGTGCCCGCGGTGCCCGGGCGGCGGACCGATGGTGACCGCCAGGACCGGCGGAAGCCCGAAGTGGTGACCGCCAGACAGGAGTGGTGACAGATGGTGCCCGGCGAGGGACCGGCGGTGACCGATGGTGCCAGATGGTGCCTCGGCGGTGACCGGCGGTGACCGGCGGTGACCGGGCGGTGCCTGGCGAGACAGATGGTGACCGCCAGGACCGCTGGTGACCGCTTTGGTGACAGATGCAGCCTGAGCAGGACAGATGGTGCCTGGCAGCCCACAGGACAGGATGGTGACCAAGTGGTGACAGAGATGGTGCCTGGCGCAGGACCGGCGGTGAGATGGTGCCCGATGGTGACCGACAGGACCACAGGACAGATGAGACTGGAGGGAAATGGATGGTGCCCGATGGTGACAAGGATAGCTCCAGGAAAGCCCGATGGTGACCGCTTGGTGACCGCTAGACAGATGGTGACTGCTGGTGAATCACAGACAGATGGTGCCTGGCTGGTGATAGATGGCATCACCAAGACAGAGATGGGTGCCCGGCTTAAGACAGAGATGATGACCCATGGCATGATGGTGATAGATGCAGCCCGCCATATTGTGATGGTGCCCCGGCTGGTGTCTGGCGGGAAGGGACCAAGCAGGACCGAGGGTGACAGATGGTGCTCATGGTGCCCGCCAGGACCGATGGTGACTGCCAGATCACAGACTGGCGGTGACTGGCCAGACAGATGGTGACTGGAGTGAGACAGATGGTGACAGATGGTGACAGATGGTGACCACAGACCGGCCAGGACCGGGCCAAGTATTGGCTCTCAAGATTACTAGTTCTAGATGCATCTCCATGGTGAGAAGGCCAATGACACTTCACTGCCATAAAACCAACAGCTGTTAGAAGTCGTATAGGGATCAGAGAGCAGAGTAAACATGGGTCATTGAAAACTGCAATGTCAACATCATCCTGTGTACAGAAAGGACATAATTACACAGTAAACAAAAAGTAGGCGGTCCAGTCTCTGTTTGATTAAATGTCCCATCAGGTCATCAGCCTGAAACTCTGCTGAGGAAGATTATTTAATGTTAAACTGATATGAATTTATGAAGCGAAATGCCAGTGAATAGCCCGTGGCGTGAGGCAATCTCCCGTCAGCCACTTTGGCGATCGCTGATCGGATCAATAATCCAACACTCTGTTTGACCAGATGCAATCAATAACAATCTGTGTTCACTGGGACAAAATAAGAAAATTAGTAAACACAGAGCAGATGGAAACTACGCCGCTCAGTGGTTTGTCGGCTGAAGGATTTTAGGAAACTAAATATCACGCGAACAGTATTCCACTAATATGATACTATTATTAGTTACAGTCGATACAAAGAGATTGAGAGAAAATAACAGAACCTAAAATAACATAAATAAATGAAGAAACACAGAAATGTAGGAAATAGATCTATTAATGATGTCCTGTTTAGGTATAACTTATCAATATTTATCTTGCATTTATTTATACATTTATTTAAGCATTTATTTATTATTGTATACATATATCTAATAATGTATTCATTTATTCCTGTATTTATTTATTTAAGCATTTATTTATTATTGTATACATATATCTAACAATGTATTTATTTATTCCTGTATTTATTTATTTATACATTTATTTAAGCATTTATTTATTCTTGTATACATATATCTAACAATTTATTTATCTATTCCTATATTTATTTATACATTTATTTAAGCATTTATTTATTCCTATATTTATTTATTTATACATTTATTTAAGCATTTATTTGTTCCTACATTTATTCATGCATTTATTTATTTATACATTTATTTAAGCATTTATTTATTCTTGTATACATATATCTAACAATTTATTTATCTATTCCTATATTTATTTATATTTATTTATTCCTATATTTATTTATTTATACATTTATTTAAGCATTTATTTTTTCCTACATTTATTCATGCATTTATTTATTTATACTTAAGACATTTTAAGTCCTCCAGTCAGCTGCACCATTCCTTAAATATGCTCATTATTGCTGTTTATAAAACATAAAGATATTCAAATATTCTTTAGTGGGCTTACAGCCACTCTCTTAGTTTGGGTATTACATTTCTAAAGAATAAGTTTGTTTTTGTGAGGTTAGTCACATGATGTTCTGCCCACTGAGGCTGCTTGAACACCGTCCCAGTGAAGCCTGATCAGCCGAAGGCCGTCGGCCCCTCTGCGCGGCCATCCCCAAATCCCAACAGCCAAGCACTTTAATGCACATGGAAAAACAGTCTTTGTTTCAGCTTGGCAGACAAAAGAGATGCGAGAGGACTATTCACGACACAGACACTCCAACACGTCTTCACAGGAAAGAGTGACGCAAGAGGAAGACGAAGAGAGAAGCGGAGGACATATATATAAAGAAGGAAGCGTGCCTATAGAATATATACTTTGGTTGAATCCTGCGAAATGGTTTCGTATTTAACCCATCCTTAGTTATTAAGGAGCAGTGGCTGGCGTGAAGCGCCCGAAGCAATAGTTCAGTGCCTGCTCAAGGACACTGACTGCAAACTAATGGGAGAGCGGATCGAACCCACAACCCTGCGGTTGCAGGGACGGCCCTCCACCCCACTGAGCCAAAGCCGCCTGCCAAAGCCCAAGAAGTCACATGACCTGAGGTTGAGACTTCCAACCTCCCACAGCTTCCTGTAATGAGGCCTCCCGGCTGCAGTGTTGCAACACCGGCCTGCTTTAACGCCACAATTGAGGGGGGGGGCGTCTAACAAGAGAGAGGAAAGAGGTAAGGAGGAGAGAGAAAGACTAGATGAGGAGAAGGAAGAAAGATACCCGGAGCTACGAACAAACAAAACGGACAAACAAAATGCTGACACTGGTAAAAACCATCGCCCAGGTGCATGCTGGTCCTGAAGCTACCCACAATCTATGTAACCACAGTTGTTACGAATCAGTGAACCTAAACCAAATATACTTAAACAAACAACTCACAATGACCTAAACTGAAACGTCATAAGAAAAAAAGCTCTCTAACATATAAAACATAAACTTAAGCAATGAATCAATATTACTTTACAATAAAATCAATAAATATCAAAAATAAATATTCCAACTGTATTATTCTACAAGACAACAGGAGAGGAGAGGCCTTAAACAACAAAAACAAACAAACAAACAGCAGAGAGTCGCCTAACTATGGCTCAGGCATCCCTCATCATAGTTTTAATAAATATATTATACGCCCAGCACATTGGTCTTGTGAACTTATACAACAGAACCAAGGAAGTGTAAACAAATAGGTTTCGTTAAACATTTTCATGGGACACGAGGAACATCTCCATCCTAGGGACGGACTGAAAGTCACGAGAGCACCTCCACATCGAGAGGAAGCCTCACGCAGGTCAAAGGTCACCGCTGCATCACTTCAATTTTAATCAACTCTTAGAATAACTTGTTGGCTTCTAGATTATTACTATTCTGCTTCAAATGTACTGCATAACACGACTGTTGGACAGCACGCCTTCACCGTTCTGACCCCAGAACATCACACTGACCCTCCTCCTCCCGAAACCACGTCAGCATCGTTAAGCACAGGCCAAAGAATTATATATATATATATGCCGTGTATTTACTCAGGGCCTTGGCACATGTTGACCGATGGATTTCAGAACTTTAAACCACATGTCCAGGACCAAACTGTTGACATCTCGGTATAAACATGAACATGCAGAACATAAGGAGGAGAGCGACGCCCATATATTTGGAGCTATTTTAAATAAACATTAATTATTTCTAACTTCATGAAATGGACATGGGATTATAACACATTTCCATGACTTTTCCAAACTTTTATGACGTAAGTTTCTCCATGACTTTTCCAGGCCTAGAAATGAGCATTTAAAATTTGCGACTTTTCCAGGTTTTCCATGACCTGTGAGAACCCTTGTACTATGTATGTTAGATGATCCATATAACATTCACCGCCGCCTCTTCTTCTTCAAGGCTCATGAGTCTTCCGACTTTATTATGGATAAAAAATTAAACGTGGATACTCAGCCAGGAAATGAACCATAAAGCTGCTGGAGAGAAAGGTTCTGTTAATCTATTAAGGCCCTTCATCGCGATCTTTGACTGGCTTCCAAGAAAGTCAATGCTCTCAAACATCAGTCCACTCAGCTGCATGGAAGACGCCGCTCACCGCCCTGGTCGCCACTGGACCAACGCCACGAGATAAAACCTCATTCATGAATGCCACCAGATTTAGGAGGGGCCTGCTTTGCTTGACGGCTGATATTGAATTTTGACGTCACACATCTTAACCGCGATAAGGATGCCACCCCATGTTTTGAGTGGAGGAGTGTGTGTGTGTGTGTGTGTTTGATAAGACCAAACCCCCACAGCCCATCTGTCAGTCAGTCTGTCCAGGTGACATTGGAGTCAGTCCCTGCAGGTCCAGCTTGAACCCAGATGAAACTTTCTGACGGCCAGAAACTTCCTCTCAGCCAAGAACCTCCTTTCTCAGCCAAGAAACCCCTTCTCAGCTAAGAAACCCTCTTCTCAGCCAAGAAACCTCCCTTCTCAGCCAAGAAAACCCTTTTCAGCCAAGAAACCCTCCCTTCTCAGCCAAGAAACCTCCTTCTCAGCTAAGAAACCTCCTTCTCAGCTGAAGAACAAATCCTCCTCTCTCTGAAGAAGAAACCCTCCTTCAGCCAAGAAACCTCCTCAGCTAAGAAACCCTCCTCTCAGCTAGAAACCCCTTCTCAGCTGGCAGGAAACCTCCTTTCTCAGCCAAGAAACCCTCCTTTCTTTGCCAGAAACCCTTCTCAGCCAAGAAACCCTCCTTCAGCTAGGAACCCCTCCTCAGCTAAGAAACCTCCTTCTCAGCCAAGAAACCTCTGTTAGGGAAACCTTTCAGCTAAGAGTCCCTCCTTCAGCCAAGAAACCTCCTTCTCAGCTAAGAAACCCTCCTCAGCCAAGAAACCCTCTCAGCTAAGAAACCTCCTTCAGCTAAGAAACCCTCCTTCAGCTAAGAAACCTCCTTCTCAGCCAAGAAACCTCCTTTTCAGCTAAGAAACCCTCCTCTCAGCCAAGAAACCCTCCTTTCAGCTAGGAAAACCCTCAGCTAAGAAACCCTCCTTCTCAGCTATGAAACCCTCCTTCTCAGGTAAGAAACCTCCTTCAGCTATGAAACCCTCTTCTCAGGTAAGAAACCTCCTTCAGGTAAGAAACCCTCTTCTAGCTAGAAAACCCTTCTCAGCTGAGAACGGTACCATCCGTTGTGTATGATTGTGTGCCGTGTTTCCTAGTATGTGTGTGCTGCAATTTTGTGTATGTGTGTGTGTTGCAGCCTTGTGTATGTGTGTGTGTTGCAGCCTTGTGTATGTGTGTGTGTTGCAGCTCAGTATGTCAGGTGTTGCGTGTTCTTTGTGTAAGGTTTGTGTGTTGCCTTTGTGTATGAGGTGTGTGTTGCAGCCTTGTGTAGCGGTGTGTGTTGCAGCCTCCATCACAGCGCTTCCCTCAGGCCTTTCTAACTGGGCCTGAGGCCCGCTATCTGAAAGCCCCTCCCTCGCATTGGTCTATAATATATCGATTACAACATCTATTCTAATAGTTTATCATAGAAATATGGAATAATGCCCCATTGGGTTTAACTTACACAACATAATATGATTTAAAGAAACAACTATGTGGGTAGCAGCCTATGGAGAGAAACACAATAAATTGAATAGAAAGTAAATTTGAACGCATCAGCGATGCAATAAAGTTGGAAAGCTAATGGCATAATCCATCTTTCAGATTGAGCCACCGCATCCTTACAAGACAGAGGACACAGCTGGAATGATATATCGTGAGGATTTGTTTACTATAAACATGTTGATCTAAAACAAGAAAGACAAGGTGCGTCCAGGGTCCCGGGGAAGAAGCTGTGATCGCCAAACAGGCCGCTTTAAGTCACCTTTTGAATGTGAAGCGCAGCTTATTGTGGGATGTGGGATTACAGATCCGTAATCATCTTATTTAAATATCCCGAGCCTCGAGACCCATGTTGCACCACAAGTCTGGACTGGAAGTAGAGGAATAACGCCCTCATGAGAGGGGCGGTGGTCGCGTGGCGGCGGCGAACCGCGCGCACACCTGCTGTCTCCGCGCGAGCCTCATACCTTAAACCTCTCACACACACACACACAGTTCAGGAAACCTACAATAAATACATAAATACAACTTCTTACCGCCTTAGTCGCCTCGCAGACAAGGAGTCTCTGGTCCAAAGGGTGGAAGCCGGTAATAACGCGGTCATCTGAGCGCTGCTGAACGAGTCTGTTTCGGTCGATGCGCGTGAGGCTCCGCGCGAGCTGGAACCAAACTATGGCAAGCTTGACCCCGACCCGACCACACAGCCCCTGGGCTATGTTCTGCCTAACTAACCAACGTCTAAAATGACGTTACCCCCCTAAACACTAATGCGGTACCCTCCACCCCGACGGAACCGACCCCACATGACCGGTATCCGGTAATCAGCCGAGAGGTTCGAGACGATGTCCGAGTCCTGCCTGCTTCACTTTGGAGTTTGTTTTGGGGCCTTTCTTGTATGGAGGTGACGAAACAGCAGCGATTATATAAAACAGAGGACAAATGCGTTCACCGGGTGGGACGGATTTAAATAAAACCTATCTATGTTATATCGTTTTGTATATTGAGTGTTTCTCTACAACGCATTAAAAAAGTTTGACATTTCATTTGATAAAGAGTTAGTTTGTAAACTGGCTAATTGTACATGTGTACAAAAAGTGTTGGGACCATATATATATATTATTTTTAATTGTAGGATACAGTGTTTATTAAGTCATTTGCAAAAGCTATACCATAGAGGTGTTCTATATATTAGGAGGTTTGAGCATATAGACACATTGGTGTAGTTTTTGGTAATAAAGTATAGGTTGTTTTAAACTATAAACACAAACACTAAACCCAACCAAAGGGGTCCGATATATTACATTTTCAATGAACTCTTCTAGTCACTAGGTTTGACCGAACTATCAACAAATAAAACTAAAGAGACGAAATATGTTTCATAGATGTTTCCATGGTCAGCAAGAAACTGTGGGCTTAGTATTTTATTTTAACAATTTTGATTGTAAGATGATCATCAAACAAAAAGCACATTACCAAATTTTTTGCTGCATGTAGACAAATGCTCAAAGCAAACTAGTGACTCAAAACCCATTTTTATTCTCTCGCTTATTTTGTAGAGGAAGCGCCATTATGAATGTAACTCCCCAGCATCTGTCTATCTTGAAGTTTACATATTGAGAAGATTCACGGTCCCAAATAAGACAGCCGATAGGCCTTGACTACCAGGGAAATGATTCAATAGGGTTAAATAAAATATGTTCAAACACCTGTTAGGTCTAACAAAAGACAAATGAAGGCTTATTAGAAGAAATAAAAAGACAGTTTAATACTTAGGCATGTCAAACAAACGATATGAAACATATTTTAAAAGTTCTTCAAAGAACATGGGCTTGATCTGTGGCCTCCCGGCTATTTTGATGAATCTTGTCAGTGAGTAATTGAAGTTCCACACTGGAAAAACTCTAAAGATTTCTTGAAAAGGAAATAGAGATTATATTTGTCAGGACCGTAGGAGTTTTATAATTTCTTAATAATTAAAACTGAAAATAGAAAACACAAAAACAACGGGCCAGGGTTTCAAAGCAAGTAAATAGAGGGAAATTTGTTTTCCTTTTATTTTGTTGTAGATTTAGATGTGTATTATTTCAAAATGTCTTTCTCTGTCCTTCTGTCTCGAAAATGCTTGTAATCAATGGAGAAACGACAAGCACAAAAAGCCTATACAGTGGGCTAATTGGAACTATAGATATGGTCAGTTATAAAAGCTCTAAAACGTATATTATTATAGTATTTATATTCGGGACAACAAGTTTGCAGGTGGAGAGATCGTGATGATGGTTGGACCCATGCATGGTGTTTAATAAAACCAACTTAATAGACCCTACACATACGTGCACACATTTAAAATGATGAGCAATGCTTGCAAACATTGCACGCAGTCCTTGAGTCAAAAACATTAATATTTTAGAGTTATACCGCTACCACATGCTGATTGTCTGCATTTGGGACGGCCCTTCTGTCCTGTTGGAACTTGAGGCCATTTCAATCTATAGGTCCTCCATTCTGACACCAAGTCAGTGATCGCTCTATAACAATAGTACATTGTGTAATATGGTCATTCCGTGAACCAACTTCCTTTTGTTTGTTGGCGGAACAAGCCCTTGTGTGCCCCGCTGAGCCTTGACCTGTTCCTGAGTCTGTCTCTGCCTCAAGGCCGATCTTCTGAATCTATACCATACCCGCCATAAATATCAAGGATACTGATATTACGAAACAGAATTATAACACGATAATTTTGCATATTTATCTATAATAGTATAAATAAAACATCTGTATGGTTCACTTTTACCAACTTTTTTCAACACTTAACAAAATGGCAGTAATATTAGTATTATCTCACGGCAAGACAGTGAGTACAACTGTATATGAATTAATATATATGATCGTGTGTGATTTTATTAACAAACTGACAAGGACCTTTATGGTGTTAGAACAAACAAGAAGTTCCTGTGAGAAATAGTGAAGGGGGCGGAGCCCGACAGGCGCCATATAAACCACCATAAACCAATCAAGAAACCACGTTCACTCGCGCCTCCTTATCTGGTGCCTGACCTCAGAGAACCCGTGATCACTGGTTTACAACATCGGTCAGATTGGAAACCAAACACTGCGATTTCGCTTTTTGAAAGAGTGGGCGGATGTCGGAACTCCGTCTGTGGGCTACAGGGCTCCAGACTGCGACCAAATGGTCGCATTTTTGCGCCCAAATTAGAGCACAGTGCGAGTAATTTTTTCAATAACTGAGCATGTGCTGACCAGTAAATTCAGCAGACTTTTCGTTATTAACATTTTGTTGGGTTGAGCAACTTGTTCTATACTTTCTAGCCCACTATAGTTAGCGGTAATGCCTGAATGACTGGTTTGCTAACCGACATTAACTCCAGAAGAAGAAGAAAGGAGACGAAAACCGAAGAAGAAGGCTGGCCTGTGTGTGTGGGGGCTAATGTGTGAAAAGAGGCGCACCGCAGCGGAGACGCAACGAGGGCGAGGGCCGCAGAGTGAGAGGTCAGAGGGGATCCTCACCACCGAGCGGCGTCCCCGTCCCCCGAGTTGAATCTCTGGGTCAACTCAGCCGACTCTCACATGTCTGAGCCCCTATAGACTGATGCTCACGGTAAACGCATTCGATCGGGAGCGCGCGAGGGTTTTGATAAAGTTAGCGGAAGGATTTAAGTGACAACATCCGGTTTTGCAAAGTTAGCGGAAAGAACCACGTGAAACAACATCCGTTTATCAAAATAAGATGTCGACAAATCATACACGAACATATAAAAGTAAACAATGAACTGATGTTGTATCTTTATAGATCGTTTCTGAGATTTAGCTTAAATTATGCTAACATTAAAACATTTTTACTGGACCAAGGAAGAGTTTATAAAAATTAGTCAGTCTTTTGTATGTTAAGAAAAGTCCTGTATATAGATTTCCCCAAGAGTTCCAGGAAATGAATGATGCAGATGTGTTCCATACATATCTGAAATCCCCTACAATAGCAATCAAACAATTTTAATGTATCAATTAGGACATTTTTCAAAGTAAAAGTCCTAAATGTTTAAAGAAATCGGTAATTTCTTTAATGTTTGAGGTGCTTTATATATGTATTTCCTCATAGTCCTAGGCAATAATGCTACACAATAAATAGAATGCTTCAATCGACACCGTGATCGGTGATCGGTATTATCGGATCGGCAGATACTGATTTCAGTGATCGGTGATCGGTATTATCGGTGATCGGCAGATACTGATTTCAGTGATCGTGATCGGCACCAAAAACCTGATCGGTGCATCTCTAGAAACCAACAAATGTTTTGATTGGCCACATCGAAGTGCAACATGCACATGCTCAAGGTATGTTTTCTCTTAAAATATGTTTAAACTCAATACAGTAACTTCTGAAGAGTTCTCTGTTGTGAATGTTTTGCAGTTCATGAAGGCAAACAGGCATAAGACTGTATATTGTCAAATTCTTTATCAGTAATACAGTAAAAATGATGGGAAAACTTTGCAAGTCGATTTATAGTGTGTCAGGGTTTTCCTGCAGAAAATTTGGCGCCTAAGCCGTTTCAGCGCCTAAGGCAAAAAAGGATGAAAATTACAGAGTGGCGGGTGGAGATTTCACCCTGTTCTAATGGTAGAAACACTGGAGTTGATAAGCGTGTCTTCTTGTCTGATCAATACACAACTGTGAGGTGCGTGAATGGACAGAGCGGCCAGCTGCTGATCACTCACTCAACAGCTCGACCTGTACGAATAGACGGTGCGCGCAGCCCAAACATTTTGGGAGCACGAAGACCCATTTTGACCCAGGAAAAACCCTGTGCGCCTAAATTTTCTGCTTGCGCCCTAAAATTTTAAGTTAGGGGGCTGTGCCTTAAAAAATTAGTCTGG
>NC_079409.1:22888671-22912522 GCF_029220125.1 Pseudoliparis swirei | reverse complement strand
ACTTGGTAAAACGATGGTCACATTGTATTTTTTCAGAATATCGTCCGTCTTATTGAGGAAATGGTAGTGATGTATGACAAAGCCTGCTACCAAATCTCTTAAGTTGAATAAGTTTGAGAATTTATTTTCTTGGAAAATGATGTACTGATCAATGTACTTATGAACTTCACAAAAAGGTAAGAGCAAGTAAAGAGATATGCCTCATATTGTGTGATTGGACATTGGGCAACTTGAACTGATTGTGACCAATGAACCTGATTTGAGCCACCTGTGTGGGCGGAACTGTTTATTTGAGTGTCACGTAAAGCCTCTACTGAGGGTGAGGGCAGTTCTCTATTGGCTGTGTAACAGACAAGTCACGTATCCTGTGTCTCCATTCTATAATTCCTCCGTCTAGTAAGTCTTATTGTTGGTGCTATTTGTGTTATGTTTTATCCGCTATGCTCTTAGCTCTGCTAAGACACACCTAACACACCTAACACACTGTGGCAGCTGTCTCCAATCTGGCCTCGGCTGCTGGCTGATTGCTAATCAGTCAGCTGCTCTGACTGATTAGCAATCAGCCAGCAGCCGATGCTGCTCATATAAAAAGAGCTGGAGGTAAGAGGGAGAGTGAGCAGAGGCGCAGGTTTGCGGTCTGCTGAGTGTTGAGCGCCGACAATTAAACATGTTATCGAACGGAACCTTGTTGTGGTCTGAGTATCCTTGGTGCTGGTGGGGGAAACCCGCAGGTAACGGCCTGGAAGCTGTTACAGTGATTACAGGTTATATGAGCAGCATCGGCTGGTTGCTAACCAGTCAGAGCAGCTGACTGGTTAGCAACCAGCCAGCAGCCGAGGCCAGATTGGAGACAGCTGCCACACACACGTAACACACCTACACACTTAACACACCTACACACCTACACACATATACATAACTTTTTCACCCACACCCCATATACACTACCCACACACATAACACACTCTACACACAACATAATATTCACACACACCTAATACACCTACATTACCATACACAACACCTACACACATAACACACCTACACACCTACACACATAACACACCTACACTGTTAAGAGAGACGCGTACGTGAACCGATTCGGTCGCCTCCGGGTGGAGACGGAAAGAAAAGTCACGCCTGCAGTCTTCTGTAGGGGAAACCGGGGGACGGGAGAGAAGAGATGGAGAGGAGGGGGAAAGGTTTGAGGCGAAATGCTCACACCGGTACTTTATTGAGGAAATAACGTCAGTTTTCTAAGGACACAGACGGTAGCAAAACTGTCGTGAAAGCACGCCGGCGGGCGCCCCCAGGCGCAGCGCTACCAAGGCTGCTAACCTGTCGACTGAGAGGACGCCGGGTCCACGGGTCACGATGCCCGGCCTCTCTTCTGACGACCGCCCCGGGTCACGGTATCCTCGCCTCACGCCTCGAGGGAGAGGAAACTGAGCGAGGCGTAAGACCGAGTTAAGGGGAGAGGAGGCGGAGACTCAGTAACTCCTCTATATGATTCTCGCGATCGTTCGGCCTGATGATGATCTCAGTGCACATAGACAGTGGTTGCTGTTTGCTTCAAGCCATGACACCCCTAGATGATGCCAGATCGATCTCCTCATGAGAGAAACGCTGTGTATTCAATTATCTGGTCTTCCTCCCAGCCCGCCTCTGAGGGTACAAGGCCTCAGAGGAGCCGGGCCAAGGGACACTTAGCAATATTCTTATTTTAGACAACCTCCACACGAGGACTCTCGTGTTACGAGTCCCTCTCTGTGGTCCCCGAATCCAACCACGGCTCAAGGAGAGACTTGAGGTCTACCGCTGCAGCGATATCTCTTTAGTACAAAATGTCAGTTACCAGTGTGTAGGAGGAATCAGTATGTGCCCCTGAGTAACGGAGGTCAGTGGGTGTAGCTGCAGATGTCGCTCAGACTCTCACCTCGGGCGCGGGGTCCGCCTCGGTCTCCGCCTTTGGTCTCCTCGGTGGGGTCGACAGGTGAAGAAACAGGGCTCACAAAAAAAGTAGGTCCACGAACCTAATGTAAAGTTTAAGACTGCAAGGCAGCCAAGTTATTTTATTCAAAAAAAGAAGAAAGATATAAACAAAGTACAATTATAAGTGAGTTCCCTCTCGGGAGCCTGACGCAAAAGTGACAAGAACTCAAAAACTCTCGTTTTCTTCAGCCCTTTCATAGAAAAGGAGAAAATAGAGACGCCAGATCGCCTGTACGTGAGTTCTTTACGGACGCCTGACGCGGACCACAACCTATGAAAAAACCTCTTTTCTTTTCAAAAACTCATTTTTCCTAAGACCCTTTTCCTTTTCCCTGTTCGTCACCTTTATACCCTCGGCTCCTCCCACTTTTACCGGATATCCGTCCCCCTCTTTGGGGTGCTGATGGGGGTTCATCCTCCCCTCTTCCTGAGAGAGGCTTCTGGAGAGACTCTCTCTCCCACATCAAAGAGGGGTAACTGTTGTTCCTGGTTTAGATGAGCTCGGCTCACCTCGGTGACCTGTCTCCGTGTCTCCTCTATCTCTCTCAGGGCACTTAGGGTCCCCTCTTTATGATGCTTTCAGACTTGGTGAGACTTCCCGATGCCAGTGACATCAAACACACTCTAACCGGGGGTCAGGATACAGAACATATTGGGAGATTATATATTACATTATCATATCAAAGACCATTGATCTACAGGCAGGTTAACACAGCATGAATCCAGGCTGGTGTTTATTCACTCTGCGCAATACATCCTCTTAGCCCATATGGTGCGGATATTGGCTCCGGACCCACAATCAACCAGGTCTTCATTTGAATATCACCAGAGGTGCAATGTTTACATCTGGTGTCGGCGTGGGCCGCTCTTGAGGAGTTCAGACAGAGGGTCACTGGTTGTAAATGCCAAAGATGACCACCAGGACCTTGTATTCTGGTCACACCTGGCCCTCTGGCTTATCGCTCCAGCGATGGCCTCGATGCTTTCATTTGATCTTACAGCCACTCTCCCTGTCGGCCGGGCCTGATGGATGCCTTGTTGCTTTCCTGTTGTTGTAGTCTAATGGAACTGGGGTCCCTTGATCTGTTTTATTACTCACATTCCATATCTGCCTCGCCTGGTCTACGTGCCTCTCCTCTGATAATCCCAGAAAATTGCATTTATTTGTCCTACTTTAACAACACACACATAATATACAATTACACACTCTAACATTAATTTACATAATTTCTACACACATAACACACCAACACACCTACACACCATAATATTAATAATTTTACATACACCTATAACATATAATGACCTAATTTATACTATACATATTATAACATTAATTTGACATACCCTAATATTATAAACACACCCAACACATATATTAATATTTTAATTTAATAACACACCTAATATAATTTACACACTACACATATATAATACACCACATATACCTAATACACTTATACACTAATATAATATTGTACCTACATATTATTTACACCTACACACACAATCTAACATACCTAATATTAATATAATTTACACACCCACACCACACATCACACACCTAATACCTAACTCCACAACTCCACACATACCTAATACCTAATAAACACACAATTTACACACATAACACACAACATATCTAATCACAATCTACACACTCTAAATCCATAACACATTCACAACCTAACACACATAACACACCTACACACATAACACACCTAACACACCTAACACACCTAAATCTAGAGGTGATAATAGATTGAGTGATGCGGTGGAATAGATTATTATGTTATTAATATGAGCGGATGATGCGGTGGAATAGATTATTATGTTATTAATATGAGCGGATGATGTGGTGGAATAGATTATTATGTTATTAATATGAGCGGATGATGCGGTGGAATAGATTATTATGTTATTAATATGAGCGGATGATGCGGTGGAATAGATTATTATGTTATTAATATGAGCGGATGATGCGGTGGAATAGATTATTATGTTATTAATATGAGGGAGTGATGCGGTGGAATAGATTATTATGTTATTAATATGAGGGGATGATGCGGTGGAATAGATTATTATGTTATTAATATGAGGGAGTGATGCGGTGGAATAGATTATTATGTTATTAATATGAGGGAGTGATGCGGTGGAATAGATTATTATGTTATTAATATGAGGGGATGTCTCAGCCTCACGACTTTGAACCGCAGCCGAGGCTGTCGCTATGCATAATTCATATTTCCATATCGTCATGGTGATCATGTGTGATGAGTGTTTGCTCTCACAGCAGGGGGCACTGGGTTGGTGGTGGTGGTGTGTGCGTGTGTCTCTGTGTGTGTGTGTGTGTGTGTGTGTGTGTGTGTGTGTGTGTGTGTTAACTGGTGACATCACGGCTGATTCACTGTTCAAATCGACTCATTTCCAGATCCCAGATATTTTTTTAACTAGTTATTTTTGCACGTTGGAGATCGACGGCGGAGATTTTGGTTTGAGGCTTGGAAGCAGCTCGTAAAATAACTCGAGAGTCAGATTCATTCTCACGAAACGACACCCCTCTGCCACGAGGATTCTGAGTATGAATATAATTGATCGCAACTGCTTTCCAATTATATCTGAACTAGTTGTTATAACTCCAGCTTGAGCAACTCTTAGCTAATGAGGTGCGTGACATTTAAATCATCCTATAATACGACCTCTTCCCACATAGAACGACTGTCTGGTACAATATGACGAACACATCTACATGCGCTGCTTTAGATTCACCAGTTACACAATAGGATTTGAGAAAATTAGATTATGCAACAACAACACACATAATATTATATTTCTACACTTTCTTCAAATTCAAAATGCATGAAGTTTGCCATACTGGTACAAAAATAAATATAGCACTTTAGTAGCACTTAAATGTCTCTTAACTTATAGCACTTTGTAGTTTGGCTCTCTTGAAGAAATATTACTTTTTTGATTCTTGTTGTTCTGAGTTTGTTCTCGTGGTTGAATTCACACAGGCTGTGTCGGCTTATCACCAAGCAAGACTTCAATCGAAGCACACTGCAATGCAGTGCATCAGAATTCAGTGCACTGTATTGCAGCACTGTGTCGCTGATGAAGTGCTGTCACAAATGGAACACTTAACCGCTCACCACTTGGCGGAAGTGACGGATCGCTAAATCTGTTCACGGCACCAAGCGAAATTAAGCCGGGAGTGACGTGAGTGCAAATCTGTTTATGACCACGGAACCCTTTGAAGTGACCAAATGAAGCACTTCTTGCCCTCTTGTTGTCCCTTGTTTACCTTTCTCCACCCTATGTGGAAACTGCGATACCTCCACAATCGCAGTAGGAGCCTCCGCCTTTCTGGCTGAAGTCGAGATGGTATATGTAAGTTTAATTGTGTGATTTTGCCTTACCTTCACAGCATAGCTTCATGTAGTAGTTGCAATTAAATTTCCTCGCTAGGTATGCTAAATTTTCAATTATCTTTGTCAGAAGTAGCCTTCTTCTTTTGCAATCCACATACACACAATTATATGGAAATAAAAAACATGACAAATCTGTACATGTTTGTCCCTAGATTCCAATTAGTTTTAAGAATTACATCCACTGAAATGATAGGCATCATCTCGTTTGAATTCAGCACAGTAATAGGCCTACTTTGACTGACTGTACTTTATACACATCTCTGTTGTAGTAAAGCTTCATCTCTGGATACAGGAATCAATGAGCAATTGAACACACAGGCATATTAATTATTGTTACAAACATGCAGCAATTTAATATAAATCAGAAAACGCAATAAAAGACTACAAAATCCTCAATGACAAATATTTTATTGATAAAATGACTTACATATTAATATAATCTTCCTTCCCTCCCTCCACACTCTACAGCAGCCACCCAGTCCCAGCGGCGCTGTCAGATTAATGTTGCAATGCCACTGCTGGCGTTGTGTTGTGATGCCACAGTGACATGAGGGTGACTTCAGGCTCACCCGAGTCATTCAACGCCTCATGGCTGTGCTGGGCACTGACTGTGACCACGGTTGGGGCCGAGATCTCCTGTCAAGTTTTTATTTTTTGGCCAGCGCCTCCTGTCGGGTGGTGGCTAGGGCCTCGACAGGCCCGGGCTCAGAGCATGATGCCAGGGTCCTGAATAACAGCCCCACTTCTATGAGCAGTCATACCCTCCACCAGATACTGTATCCCGGGGATGGTGGCCCCTGCCTGTCCCAACCATCTGCCTCATGACCCCCTTCAGGCAGCCTGTCCGCAACCACCTCAAGTTACAACTGCTGCCTGTCAAGTAGGTGCATTGTGTGGAGAGTCCTCTGGATACTGAAGACGATGGCGGTCCATCTTCAAAGGCCCTGGAGGTGGATGTGTGGAGGTGCCAGAGGTCATTGGAGCCAGATGTCGGGAGGGCAGCAGAGGACCAGCACCTCCAGGAAACGTCTCTGGGGCAGGAAACAGAAATAGGATAGCTATTCAGTGCTCTGTCCCAGACCATTATTACATTTAAATTAATACATACAATGACATAAAAAACAAATACACAACGATGATTGAAAGCTACAATTATTTCTAGAAGGACAAGCTTAGATAGCTATCGAATTTATTAATTATCGGGCGTGGCGCAAACGCTTTCATGTGTCATGTTAACCGTTATTAAACTGAGCATATCCATTGTTAATCCATAATTAAAATATGGCCTATTTCGATTGGTTAACAGAATACAGCCGTTGTTTAACACTGTCCGATGACTGACATAGCTATCTGTCGTCGGACTCTGCCGGGCTGGAGCAAGCGTACCGGAGCCGACCTGCCCGCTACCGGTCTGGCTTAAAGTGTCCGGCATAAAAGTGCACCTTCGTCGGACTGGCCGGTGGTGGTGATTAGCCAGCTAGCTTATCATAACTGCCATGCATCCAATGGCATCTAATGCTACCCAGGTATGCTAATCTAATCTGAGAATGGCATGTTAGTAGTGCATTGTAATACCAGTAAATGTGTAATTACCGCTGATACTTCCTACATTTACGGTCAGAGCTTCGTGGTTCACCGCTTGTGCTGTCCGCCATTGTTTTAGAAATAAAATGAAAAGCTGGCGAAAGCGGCTCCTCCTCTTCCGCCCGCATAGCCAAGACATGGCGGCGCTTTAGGGCTAGTAGTGTCCATCGTTTTACATCATTTTTTGCCCGTTTGCAGTGCTGCACCATCCGGTACTTTCAGTGCACGGAATTTCGTTGGTTTTTTCAGTGGCGCACTTCGAACACTGAAAGTCAGTGCTCGAAGTGCTCAAGTGCGCGGTAGTAGACACAGCCGTAGTGTAATTCACTTTGGATAAAAGGTCTGATAAATGACATGTATTGTAATATAATGTAATATGATGTAATGTAGTATAACGTAATGTAATGTAATTTAATGTAATGTAATGACATGTGATGTCATATAATATATAGGGCTGTCAATCGATTTAAAAAAATTAACTAATTAATCGCACATTTTTAAATTCATTAATCGCGATTACAAGTTTTTTTTTCTTCTTTTTAAAGACAAAACTTCACACAGAGCTGTGTTTCAAAGAGGCTTCTACCTATAAAGTGCCAGCGAGGTATTTAATATTGTGGATGATAAATTGTTTCTTCAGTGAAACATCCAGATTAGTATTAAAAAGAAGATAATGACTGTCTCAGAAAATTAGAATATTGTGATGAAGTTCTTTATTTTCTTGTAATGCAATTAAAAAACAAAATGTCACGTATTCTGGGATTCATTACAAATTCCAACTGAAATATTGCAAGCCTTTATTCTGATTTATTGCCGATTATAGTTTACAGCTTATGAACTCTCAAATATCCTATCTCTAAATATTAGAATATCATGAAAAAGTATACTAGTAGCGTATAAAACAAATCACTCGAATTGTCTAATTAACTTTCGAAACACCTGCAGGCAGGTTTCCACCTGAGCCTTGATAAACACTCAGCTGTTATAAATCTTTTTTTTTTTACTTGGTCTGAGGAAATATTAAAATTTTATGAGATAGAGATTTTAGAGTTTTTAAACTGTAAGCCATAATCAGCATTATTAAAAGAATAAAGTGTATTTGCAATATTTCAGTTGGATTTGTAATGAATCCAGAATGCATGACATTTTTGTTTTTTTAATTGCATTACAGAAAATAAAGAACTTTATCACAATATTCTAATTTTCTGAGACAGTCCTGTATAGAGACCCCATTGGTCCTGTCATCTTTACCACTGAACAGCAGAACCAGTGGCCTTGATAACTGACTGACATTCAAATATGTCACGTTAACCCTCTGGAGGCTGGGCTCATTTTATACATTTTACAAAAAAAGTAAATTCACCTTTTAAAGGCGTTTGCATGTGACACATACCCACGTGTTCTACATCAAACATTCCAGAACAATCTCAGCTCTATTCAATGAGGCTCAGTTGTCCTGGCGCCGTGTGCTCTGCTCTCTGACTGACAGGCTGCTAATGAGCCTCCCCTGTGAGGTGGGAGGTCCTTTGTGATTTACTGAGTGTTCATTGAACAACTCTTTGCGGCCTCGCGCGCGGCAGAGCTCAGCCGCGATGCGCGCACACTGGTGAGCAAGTTATGTGCCCCCCTGTGTATAAATGTATATATACGCCTTTTGTCATAAATCTTTATGTTCCTGTACAAAATATACCGAGAATATCGGTAATATGTGATTAATCATGATTAATCCACAGAAACCTGTGATTAACCTGATTAAAATTTGTAATCGTTTCACAGCCCTAAATATAACATAATATATTATAATGTAATGTAATATAATATAATGTAATGTAGTGTAATGTGATGTAATGTGATGACATGTGATGACATGTGATGACATGTGATGTCACACGCCTACACACATGACCTCAATGCACACGCTCCATGCTCAGACACGTTAATTATCAACAGCCTAAAAGCATTAAAAGGCAAAACAACGAGTATAAACGTTGGCGAGGCCTAACTTCATATTTATTGCGCAACAGACGTCCTCTCTTTCTCACGAGTTTTGTGTCCTGACACTGGACAACAAAGTGTATACATAATATAATGTATATAATATAAAGACTGTATAAATGTGTCCAGTGACCTCTGTGGTCCTGATAGTTCAAACACACCAACACACACCTTACAGCCTTACAGACATAAATAAAGTATGATAAGCATTATTTTAATGGTTTCTTGGGCTTCAAACTGTCAGAGGGAAACAGCTGTGATTAGAGGAGTGGATGGACAGACTGTCTGCTGCCCTAGTGCCTTTGAGCAATGCGTTTAACCTTCAACTCTGACACCAGAGCTACAGTCAACAGGAAGATGCTGCTGGATAAATAACCGTTTTATTTCAAAGAGAAGGAGAAGCGAAGGTAAAGAAATGAAAACTAATATTTATAAATAACACTCAGCAGGAAACATGTCCTCACGTTATGTTTCTATACCTTCTCTCTTCTTCTCTCTCTTCTCTCTTCTTCTCTCTCTTCTCACTTCTCTCTTCTTCTCTCTTCTTCTCTCCATCCTGAGTGAACTGGAATCGATCTGATTGCTGCTCTGAATCCTCTTGAGAAGCTTCCCTATACATATAAATATATATATACACACTCACACACACACACATACCCACACAAACACTCACACACACACACATACCCACACAAACACTCACACACACACATACCCACACAAACACTCACACACACATACCCACACAAACACTCACACACACACACATACCCACACAAACACTCACACACACACATACCCACACAAACACTCCACACACAAACACACACATGCACCCACACAAACACACACACACACACACACACACTCACACACACACACACACACACACACATACCCACACAAACACTCACACACACACACACATACCCACACGCTCACACACACACACATACCCACACAAACACTCACACACACATACCCACACAAACACTCACACACACACACACATACCCACACACACACACACACACACACACATCTCTTGCTTATTCTCCCAGCGGACGAGCTGGACTCGAATTAATTAGCCCCGCCCGATGTGGACTAACACACCCACAAACAACAACAACAACAAAAGAGCAAGTAAATGTACACATTCACCCATGTGTGTGTGTGTGTGTGGGTGTGGGTGTGTGTATGTGTGTGTGAGTAGGTGTGTGTGTGCACTGTTTATACACCGAGGAGGAGGAGTGTGAAGTTGCTCATACTTAGTATTCCCTCGGTGTCTTGCAGAAAGATATTGACAGCGAATTAGGTGTGTGTGTGTAGTAGGTGTGTGTGAAGTGTGAATGGTATTGATTAAACAGTGTGATGTGTGTGAGCTAACTTCAGTAGATAGTTGAACACACCTGCTACACACTGCACACACACCACACACACCACTACACACACACACATACACACACTATACACCACACCATACATGCCACACACATACATAATAATAATACATATACATATTATTAATACATTATATTAATACTATACATATATAATATATATAATATACTTTTATATTAATACACACTTACACACCACATATATATATACACACCTATACACCACACACACACACTTATATTCAACACACACACTACTATAACACATCTACACACTAACACACACACACACAAACACACACACACGCACACCTGTACACGCATACACACACACACACACACGCACACACACACACACACGCCACACACCACACCACACATCTACACCACCACACACACACATATATACACACATATCATACATATACACACTGCCACCACACTAATTAACCATTAACATATGCACGCACGCATATACACACATACACACCTATATAATATTAATTATAATAACACCATACACACACACACACGCACACCACACACCAATAATAATAATAATATTACATATCACGCCACACACACACACACACACACACATACACACACACCACACACACACACCACACACACACCACACACACACACACATACACACACACACCACACACACCACACACACCACACACACATCAAACTGTCCGCTGGCTTCGGTAGAAAGAGGCTGTCTGGCTTTCGATATGATGAATAAAATAAATCAAGTAATTTTGGTTCAGCTTTGAGGAACAAAATACCCAATGTGTGCTTCCTGTTGCCGGGTAACATCGAGGAGGACGAGGAGGACGAGGACGGCTTCTTCCTCACGGGCGATGTGACGAGTCTCTGGAACATTGATCCGCGGGGAGGAGAGCTTCGGCGTGGGCGGGGCTTCACTTCATCTACAGGTCATGAGGTCCATTGTGGGCGGGAGGCTCTGAATGTTTCCACTGGGAGACTTCTGGGTCAGTGATGAGCAAGGCTGTGCTTTCAGGTCACGGGTTGAAGGTTCAATCCCCGCCGTAGTCGGTGTGTCCTTGAGCAACACACTAACCCTGAATGTAACGTGTAAAGTGTCTTTGAATGCCTTAAAAGTGTTATATTCATGAAATGGGTTATTATTAAAGACAATATAACTTGTTCTCTTTAGAGTTTGAATCTAGCAAATTAAAAGCAGCCGTAAAACTAAAGATTATAGAAACTAAAAGAGAAGATGATAAAATAAAAGAGAAGATGATATAGGTGTTCCCTCTCTTATTCCCTCTCTTGTTCTCTCTCTTGTTCCCTCTCTTGTTCTCTCTCTTGTTCCCTCTCTTGTTCCCTCTCTTGTTCCCTCTCTTGTTCCCTCTCTTGTTCCCTCTCTTGTTCTCTCTCTCTCTTGTTCTCTCTCTTGTTCCCTCTCTTGTTCCCTCTCTTGTTCTCTCTCTTGTTCCCTCTCTTGTTCTCTCTCTTGTTCCCTCTCTTGTTCCCTCTCTTGTTCTCTCTCTTGTTCCCTCTCTTGTTCCCTCTCTTGTTCTCTCTCTTGTTCCCTCTCTCTCTTGTTCTCTCTTGTTCTCTCTCTTGTTCCCTCTCTTGTTCTCTCTTGTTCTCTCTCTTGTTCTCTCTCTCTCTCTCTTGTTCCCTCTCTTGTTCTCTCTCTTGTTCTCTCTCTTGTTCTCTCTTGTTCCCTCTCTCTTTCTCTCTCTTGTCCCTCTCTCTTGTTCCCTCTCTTGTTCTCTCTTGTTCCCTCTCTTGTTCTCTCTCTTGTTCCCTCTCTTGTTCTCTCTCTTGTTCCCTCTCTTGTTCCCTCTCTTGTTCTCTCTCTTGTTCCCTCTCTTGTTCCCTCTCTTGTTCTCTCTCTTGTTCCCTCTCTTGTTCTCTCTCTTGTTCCCTCTCTTGTTCTCTCTCTTGTTCCCTCTCTTGTTCTCTCTCTCTTGTTCTCTCTCTTGTTCCCTCTCTTGTTCCCTCTCTTGTTCTCTCTCTCTTGCTCTCTCTCTTGTTCCCTCTCTTGTTCCCTCTCTTGTTCCCTCTGTTTCCCTCCTCTTGTTCTCCTCTTGTTCTCCTCTCTCTTGTTCCCTCTCTTGTTCTCTCTCTTGTTCCCTCTCTTGTTCTCTTGTTCCTCTCTTGTTCCTCTCTTTTCTTGTTCTCCTCTCTTGTTCTCTCTTGTTCCCTCTCTTGTTCTCTCTCTTGTTCCCTCTCTTGTTCTCTCTCTTGTTCCCTCTCTTGTTCTCTCTCTTGTTCACTCTCTTGTTCTCTCTCTTTTCCTCTCTCTTGTTCTCTCTTGTTGTTCCTCTCTTGTTCTCTCTCTTGTTCCTCTTGTTCCTCTCTTGTTCCCTCTTGTCCTCTCTTGTTCTCTCTCTTGTTCTCTCTCTTGTTCCATCTCTTGTTCTCTCTCTTGTTCCCTCTCTTGTTCCCTCTCTTGTTCTCTCTCTTGTTCTCTCTCATCCTTCTCTCTCTTGTTCTCTCTCTTGTTCCCTCTCTTGTTCCCTCTCTTGTTCTCTCTTGTTCCTCTCTTGTTCTCTCTTGTTCTCTCTTGTTCCTCTCTTGTTCTCTCTCTCGTTCCCTCTCTGTTCTCTCTTGTTCTCTCTCTTTGTTCCTCTCTTGTTCCCCTCTCTTGTTCTCTCTCTTGTTCTCTCTCTTGTTCCCCTCTCTTGTTACAAGCTCTCTTGTTCTCTCTTGTCTCCTCTCTTGTTTCCTCTCTTGTTCCCTCTTGTTCTCTCTTGTTCTCTCTTGTTCCCTCTCTTGTTCTCTCTCTCTTGTTCTCTCTCTCTTGTTCTCTCTCTTGTTCCCTCTCTTGTTCTCTCTCTTGTTCCCTCTTGTTCTCTCTTGTTCCCTCTCATTTCTCTCTTGTTCCCTCTCTTGTTCCCTCTCTTGTTCTCTCTCTTGTTCTCTCTCTTGTTCCCTCTCTTGTTCTCTCTCTTGTTCTCTCTCTTGTTCCCTCTCTCTTGTTCCCTCTCTTGTTCTCTCTCTTGTTCCCTCTCTTGTTCTCTCTCTCTTGTTCCCTCTCTTGTTCTCTCTCTTGTTCTCTCTCTCTTGTTCTCTCTCTCTTGTTCTCTCTCTTGTTCCCTCTCTTGTTCCATCTCTTGTTCTCTCTCTTGTTCCTCTCTTGTTTCTCTCTTGTTCTCTCTCTTGTTCCTCTCTTGTTCTCTCCTCTGTTCTCTTGCCTCTCTTGTTTCCTCTCTGTTCCCTCTTGTTCCCTCTGTCCTCTCTTGTTCCTCTCTTGTTCTCTCTTGTTCTCTCTCTTGTTTCTCTCTTTCTCTCTCTTGTTCCTCTCTTGTTCATCTCTTGTTCTCTCTTGTTCATCTCTCGTTCCTCTCTTGTTTCCTCTTGTTCTCTCTCTTGTTCCCTCTCTTGTTCTCTCTCTTGTTCTCTCTCTCTTGTTCCTCCTCTTGTTTCCCTCTCTTGTTCCTCTCATTTCCCTCTCTTGTTCCTCTCTCTTGTT
The DNA here is from genome assembly GCF_029220125.1 of Pseudoliparis swirei. Lineage (NCBI taxonomy): Eukaryota > Metazoa > Chordata > Actinopteri > Perciformes > Liparidae > Pseudoliparis > Pseudoliparis swirei. The sequence goes on along the minus strand of NC_079409.1, from coordinate 22,898,663 downwards.
CCTCTCTTGTTCCTCTCTTGTTCTCCTCTCTTGTCTCCTCTCTCTTGTTCCCTCCTCTTGTTCTCTCTTGTTCCCTCTCTTGTTCTCTCTCTTGTTCCCTCTTGTTCTCTCCTTGTTCCTCTCTTGTTCCCTCTCTTGTTCCCTCTCTTGTTCTCTCTCTCTTGTTCTCCTCTCTTGTTCCCTCTCTTGTTCCCTCTCTTGTTCTCTCTCTTGTTCCCTCTCTTGTTCTCTCTCTCTTGTTCTCTCTCTTGTTCCCTCTCTTGTTCTCTCTCTTGTTCCCTCTCTTGTTCTCTCTCTTGTTCCCTCTCTTGTTCCCTCTCTTGTTCCCTCTCTTGTTCTCTCTCTTGTTCCCTCTCTTGTTCTCTCTCTTGTTCCGTCTCTTGTTCTCTCTCTTGTTCCCTCATCCTCTTGTTCCCTCTCTTGTTCTCTCTCTTGTTCTCTCTCTTGTTCCCTCTTGTTCCTCTCTCTGTTCCTCTCTTGTTCTCTCTCTCAATTCCCTCTCTTGTTCTCTCTCTTGTTCCCTCTCTTGTTCCCTCTCTTGTTCTCTCTCTTGTTCCCTCTCTTGTTCTCTCTCTCTTGTTCCCTCTCTTGTTCTCGCTCTCTTGTTCGCTCTCTTGTTCGCTCTCTTGTTCTCTCTCTTGTTCCCTCTCTTGTTCTCTCTCTTGTTCTCTCTTGTTCCCTCTCTTGTTCTCTCTCTCTTGTTCCCTCTATTGTTCTCGCTCTCTTGTTCCCTCTCTTGTTCCCTCTCTTGTTCTCTCTCTTGTTCCCTCTCTTGTTCGCTCTCTCTTGTTCCCTCTCTTTGTTCTCTCTCTTGTCTTCGCTCTCTTGTTCTCTCTCTTGTTCTCTCTCTTGTTCCCTCTCTTGTTCCCTCTCTTGTTCTCTCTCTCTTGTTCTCCTCTCTTGTTCCCTCTCTTGTTCCCTCTCTTGTTCTCTCTCTTGTTCCTCTCATTTCTCTCTCTCTGTTCTCTCTTGTTCCTCTCTTGTTCTCTCTCTTGTTCTCTCTCTTGTTTCCTCTTGTTCCCTCTCTCTCTTGTTCTCTCTCTTCTTGTTCTCGCTCTCTTGTTCCCTCTCTTGTTCCCTCTCTTGTTCTCTCTCTTGTTCCCTCTCTTGTTCGCTCTCTCTTGTTCCCTCTCTTGTTCTCTCTCTTGTTCTCTCTCATCCTTCCCTCTCTTGTTCTCTCTCTTGTTCCCTCTCTTGTTCTCTCTCTTGTTCCCTCTCTTGTTCTCTCTCTTGTTCCCTCTCTTGTTCCCTCTCTTGTTCTCTCTCTTGTTCCCTCTCTTGTTCCCTCTCTTGTTCCCTCTCTTGTTCTCTCTCTTGTTCCCTCTCTTGTTCTCTCTTGTTCCCTCTCTTGTTCTCTCTCTTGTTCTCTCTCATCCTTCCCTCTCTTGTTCCCTCTCTTGTTCTCTCTCTCTTGTTCTCTCTCTCTTGTTCTCTCTCTTGTCCTCTCTTGTTCTCTCTCTTGTTCTCTCTCTTGTTCCCTCTCTTGTTCCCTCTCTTGTTCTCTCTCTTGTTCCCTCTCTTGTTCTCTCTCTTGTTCTCTCTCTTGTTCTCTCTCTTGTTCCTCTCTTGTTCTCTCTCTTGTTCTCTCTCTTGTTCCCTCTCTTGTTCTCTCTTGTTCTCTCTCTTGTTCTCTCTCTTGTTCCCTCTCTTGTTCTCTCTCTTGTTCCCTCTCTTGTTCCCTCTCTTGTTCTCTCTCTTGTTCCCTCTCTTGTTCCCTCTCTTGTTCTCTCTCTTGTTCCCTCTCTTGTTCTCTCTCTTGTTCCCTCTCTTGTTCCTCTCTTGTTCTCTCTTGTTCCCTCTCTTGTTCTCTCTCTTGTTCCCTCTCTTGTTCTCTCTCTTGTTCTCTCTCTTGTTCTCTCTTGTTCCTCTTGTTCTCTTGTTCTCTCTCTTGTTCCCTCTCTTGTTCCCTCTCTTGTTCTCTCTCTTGTTCCCTCTCTTGTTCTCTCTCTTGTTCCCTCTCTTGTTCCCTCTCTTGTTCTCTCTCTTGTTCCCTCTCTTGTTCTCTCTTTTGTTCCCTCTCTTGTTCTCTCTTGATCTCTTGTTCTCTCTCTTGTTCCTCTCTTGTTCCCTCTCTTGTTCCTCTCTTTCTCTCTCTCTTGTTCCTCTTGTTCACTCTCTTGTTCCCTCTCTTGTTCTCTCTCTTGTTCCCTCTCTTGTTCCCTCTCTTGTTCTCTCTCTCTTGTTCTCCTCTCTTGTTCTCTCTCTTGTTCCCTCTCTTGTTCTCTCTCTTGTTCCCTCTCTTGTTCTCTCTCTTGTTCCCTCTCTTGTTCTCTCTCTCTTGTTCTCTCTCTTGTTCCCTCTCTTGTTCCCTCTCTTGTTCTCTCTCTTGTTCGCTCTCTTGTTCCCTCTTGTTCTCTCTCTTGTTCCCTCTCTTGTTCGCTCTTGTTCTCTCTTGTTTCCTCTCTTGTTCTCTCTCTCTTGTTCTCATTTCCTCTTCCATTTCTCTCTCTTGTTCCCTCTCTTGTTCTCTCTCTTGTTCCCTCTCTTGTTCTCTCTCTCTTGTTCCCTCTCTTGTTCCCTCTCTTGTTCTCTCTCTTGTTCCCTCTCTTGTTCGCTCTCTCTTGTTCCCTCTCTTGTTCTCTCTTGTTCCTCTCTTGTTCTCTCTCTTGTTCCCTCTCTTGTTCCCTCTCTTGTTCTCTCTCTCCCTCTCTTGTTCTCTCTCTTGTTCGCTCTCTCTTGTTCCCTCTCTTGTTCTCTCTCTTGTTCCCTCTCTTGTTCTCTCTCTCTTGTTCCCTCTCTTGTTCGCGCTCTCTTGTTCGCTCTCTTGTTCTCTCTCTCTTGTTCTCTCTCTTGTTCCCTCTCTTGTTCTCGCTCTCTTGTTCGCTCTCTTGTTCCCTCTCTTGTTCACTCTCTTGTTCTCTCTCTTGTTCTCTCTCTTGTTCCCTCTCTTGTTCTCTCTCTTGTTCTCTCTCTTGTTCTCTCTCTTGTTCTCTCTCTTGTTCCCTCTGTTCTCTCTTGTTCTCTCTCTTGTTCCCTCTCTTGTTCTCTCTCTTGTTCCCTCTCTTGTTCTCTCTCTTGTTCCCTCTCTTGTTCTCTCTCTTGTTCACTCTCTTGTTCTCTCTCTTGTTCCCTCTCTTGTTCCTCTCTTGTTCTCTCTCTCTTGTTCTCTCTCTTGTTTCCTCTCTTGTTTCTCTCTCTCTTGTTCCTCTCTTGTTCCTCTCTTGTTCCCTCTCTTGTTCCCTCTTGTTCTCTCTCTTTCCTCTTGTTTCCCTCTCTTGTTCTCCTCTCTTGTTTCTCTCTCTTGTTCCTCTCTTGTTCTCTCTCTTGTTCCTCTCTTGTTCTCTCTCTTGTTCTCTTGTTTCTCTCTTGTTCCTCTGTTTCTCTCTCTTGTTCCTCTCTTGTTCTCTCTCTCTTGTTCTCTCTCTTGTTCCCTCTCTTGTTCTCTCTCTTGTTCCCTCTCTTGTTCCCTCTCTTGTTCCCTCTCTTGTTCTCTCTCTTGTTCCCTCTCTTGTTCCCTCTCTTGTTCTCTCTCTTGTTCCCTCTTTTGTTCTCTCTCTTGTTCCCTCTCTTGTTCTCTCTCTTGTTCTCTCTCTTGTTCTCTCTCTTGTTCACTCTCTTGTTCCCTCTTGTTCCCTCTCTTGTTCTCTCTCTTGTTCGCTCTCTTGTTCCCTCTCTTGTTCTCTCTCTTGTTCCCTCTCTTGTTCTCTCTCTCTTGTTCCCTCTCTTGTTCTCTCTCTTGTTCTCTCTCATCCTTCCCTCTCTTGTTCTCTCTCTTGTTCCCTCTCTTGTTCCCTCTCTTGTTCTCTCTCTCTTGTTCTCTCTCTTGTTCCTCTGTGTTCCCTCTCTTGTTCCTCTCTTGTTCTCTCTCTCTTGTTTCTCTCTTGTTCCTCTCTTGTTCTCTCTCTTGTTCCTAAACACTGCCTCTCTTATTTCCCTCTCTTGTCTCTCTTGTTCCTCTCTTGCAAATCCCTCTCTTGTTCCTCTCTTCCTCTTCCTCTCTCTCTTGTTCCTCTCTTGTTCCCTCTCTTGTTTCTCTCTCCCTCTTTTGTTCTCTCTCGTTCCCTCTCTTGTTCTCTCTCTTGTCCTCTCTCTGTCTCCCTCTCTCTCTCTCTTTTGTTCACTCTCTTGTTCCCTCTTGTTCTCTCTCTTGTTTCCCCTCTGTTCTCTCTCTCTGTTCCTCTCTTGTTTAATCGCGAAGGTCTCTTGTTCTCATCTCTTGTTCCTCTCTTCTGCTCTCATGTAATCGCTCTCTTATTACTGTGTGTTCCTCTTTTCTCTTGTTCCGGTCTCTCTTGTGTGTCTCTCTGTGTGTGTCTGTGTGTGTCTCTCTCTGTGTGTCTCTCGGTCTGTGTGTCTCTGTCTCTGTGTGTCTCTCTGTGTGTTCCTCTGTGTGAGGGTCTCTCTGTGTTGTCCCGGGGGTCTCTTGTTCCTCTCTGATCCTGTGTTTGTGTCTCTGTGTGAGTCTATCTCTGTGTTCCCTCTCTTGAGGTCCTGTGTGGTCTGATGAGGGGTCTCATGAGGTGATGAGGGGTCTCATGAGGGTCTCGAGGTCCTCTGACAGTGAGGTCTCGCCGAGGTCTCCGGTGAGGGTCTGATGAGGGTCTGATGAGGGTCTCATGAGGGTCTCATGAGGGTCTGATGAGGGTCTGATGAGGGTCTCATGAGAGTCTGATGAGAGGGTCTAATGAGGGTCTGATGAGGGTCTGATGAGGGTCTCATGAGGGTCTGATGAGGGTCTCATGAGGGTCTGATGAGGGTCTCATGAGGGTCTGATGAGGGTCTGATGAGGGTCTCATGAGGGTCTGATGAGGGTCTCATGAGGGTCTCATGAGGGTCTGATGAGGGTCTCATGAGGGTCTGATGAGGGTCTGATGAGGGTCTCATGAGGGTCTGATGAGGGTCTGATGAGGGTCTGATGAGGGTCTGATGAGGGTCTGATGAGGGTCTCATGAGGGTCTGATGAGGGTCTGATGAGGGTCTCATGAGGGTCTGATGAGGGTCTCATGAGGGTCTGATGAGGGTCTCATGAGGATCTGATGAGGGGGAAGCCCTCTAGATACCAACAGATTGACTTGCATGAATATATTTATATATATATATTAAAAGAAACATATATATAAATATATATAAATGTATATATATATAATATATATATATATATAATATATATATATATATATATAAATATATATATATATATCACTATATAGTGACACAGATTAACACAAACATCATTAGATGAGGAGCGTAAAGTGAGATGTTGGGTTCATGTGGACTAAATAACTTTGAATTGCTTTTCTAAACCAGGGAAACGTGATGAGGAACATCAGGAGATGTAGGAAGTGATGAGGAACATCAGGAGATGTAGGAAGTGATGAGGAACATCAGGAGAGATGTAGGAAGTGATGAGGAACATCAGGAGATGTAGGAAGTGATGAGGAACATCAGGAGATGTAGGAAGTGATGAGGAGCATCAGGAGATGTAGGAAGTGATGAGGAACATCAGGAGATGTAGGAAGTGATCCACGTCCTGATGCTACACAACATGGAGGCTGATTCATACGGCAAAAGGAAGATTTATTGAGCTTCTGTTTGTTGTTTACTGCCAAGAGCAAAGTGTTAGTCCGAGATGGAAGAAGACAACAAGACGCATCGACACTCAGGATCAGAACACGGTGTTCATGTTCTACAGTTATGAATATTAATGAGTCATCTTGTTCTCAATCAAGTGAAAAGAAAACAATTTTAAATGCTTGTAATGTTTCACAGTCGCTATTTTGGTCCCAATGTTATTGTTAAACTACTGTAAACATGTATTAATATGAATACATAAACATCTGACACGGTACATGATGAGAGAACTGCAATTGATATCATTTGGATTCTGAATAATAGAAATATGTATTTGTGTTGTTTACAGTGAGTCCTGTTGTTGTGTTGTTTACAGTGAGTCATGTTGTTGTGTTGTTGACAGTGAGTCCTGTTGTTGTGTTGTTTACAATGACTTATATTGTTGTGTTGTTTACAGTGAGTCGTGTTGTTGTGTTGTTTACAGTGAGTCCTGTTGTGTTTACAGTGAGTCCTGTTGTTGTGTTGTTTATAGTGAGTCATGTTGTTGTGTTGTTGACAGTGAGTCCTGTTGTTGTGTTGTTTACAATGACTCATATTGTTGTGTTGTTTACAGTGAGTCCTGTTGTTGTGTTGTTTACAGTGAGTCCTGTTGTGTTTACAGTGAGTCCTGTTGTTGTGTTGTTTACAGTGAGTCCTGTTGTTGTTGTGTTTACAGTGAGCCCTGTTGTTGTGTTGTCTACAGTGAGTCCTGTTGTTGTGTTGTTGATAGTGAGTCCTGTTGTGTTGTTTACAATGACTCATATTGTTGTGTTGTTTACAGTGAGTCCTGTTGTTGTGTTGTTGACAGTGAGTCCTGTTGTTGTGTTGTTTACAGTGAGTCATGTTGTTGTTGTGTTTACATTTATTCCTGTTGTTGTTGTGTTTACAGTGAGTCCTGTTGATGCTCTCAGATGTCATAAACAAAGCGCCTGCACCAATCATAGAGTCAAACTGTTAGATGAGTTCTTCCGGGGTGGACACAATAACAGGAACACCTCCTCAATAATCCATAACGTCATTTAAACTGATATTTTCTCACGAAAGAAAAACCTGAATTGTGATTTTTCTGAACTCACTTTCTTCTGAGACTTTTAATTTGTGATTTTAAGGCATAATAAGTTGTGTTGTTGTGAGTCCAGCGCCGCCTGTTGCTCCACATGATGTCATCACAAACAAACACCGTCACAGAAAGGTGTTGATTCCTTCTGGTCACATGACCTCTAGGACACCTGTCCATCCTGGAGAGGGATCCTCCTCTGTTCTCTGACCTTTTACCCTGAAGGGTTGTTTGGGAGTTGTTCCTGATCCCATGCGAGGTCAAAGGTCAAAGGTCAGGGATGTCTATGTGTACAGGTTGTAAAGCACTCTGAGAGGGATTTATAATTTGTGAAAATGGACTCTACAAATAAACTGAATGAAATTGAACACACAGTAAAACAAATGAAACTCACTTCCCTGAAGCAGCTCGTTGGATTTTGCTGAATATATTTCGAGGCTTATTGGACCAAATCCCTCGGCGTGAGAACCGGGCGACAAAGACCCGTCTGTGTGGTGATCACGCCGTGCGGCAGCAAGGACACTTTCATGCTTGTGTGTGTGTGTGTGTGTGTGTCTTTTATGTGGGTCACCCCACCATGTCTAATGGCCCCTCGCTGCGTGCAGCATCCCGCGCTGAGCTGCTCCCCGCCGTCACACACACACTCACACACACTCACACACTCACACACACTCACACACACACTCACACACACACACACACACACACACACACACTCACACACACTCACACACACACACACACACACACACACACACTCACACACACACACACACACCACACACACACACACACACACACTCACACACACACACACACACACACACACACACACACACACACACACACACACACCACACACACACACACCACACACACACACACACTCACACACACACACACACACACTCACACACACACACACACACACTCACACACACACACACACACACACTCACACACACACACACACACACACTCACACACACTCACACACTCACACACACACTCACACACACACACAGCGGGGGGCATTTCGGGGTGTCCCTCTCACCCTAATACCCTCCACAATGCACCGCCACCGCCGCATCTGTTGCTCCTGTTCCCAAAGTTAGAGTCGTCAGTGAAGAGCGAGCTCGTCTTCGCTCAGGCGGGGAACACTTTTCCCTTCTCTCCCGTCTGCAGGTTGTTGTTTCTTTATTTTACCCGGAGTCAACGAGGTTCTGGATTTGGAAGGATTAGCTGATGACCCACTCGTTGTGTTGTGTGTGTGTGTGTGTGTGGACAGCTTGGCCCCTCTGCAGGCCTCCATCACACACACACACACACACACACAGGGCCTCAAACAGGTGAGCTTGTGCACACATTTGAAACACCAGGATGTGTGTCCTTCTTTAAGGGCTTTGATGTAGGTGTGTATGCGTGAGGGATCTAGTGTGTATTATAGTAAAACCATGTTGTTGTTGTTATTGTTGTTGTTGTTGTTGTGTATCAAATCCATTGCTCCTGGATGGTAAATCTATTCTTAAAGCAGCACGTTAGCATGGCTAGTGGTTAGCTAACCACAGCCTGGTACCTGTGCCGTGCCAGCGCGGCCTCTCTGATGTAGAGAGAGCTCTCTCTCTCTCTGGTAGAGAGAGCTCTCATGTGCATGTTCACCTGCTTCCTGCCTGAGTGTGTGTTGTTTTCCTCAGAGTGGGTTGTAGTTCTTCAGAGCGGGTTGTAGTTCTTCAGAGTCGGTTGTAGTTCCTCAGAGTGGGTTGTAGTTCCTCAGAGTGGGTTGTAGTTCTTCAGAGTGGGTTGTAGTTCCTCAGAGTGGGTTGTAGTTCTTCAGAGTGGGTTGTAGTTCCTCAGAGTGGGTTGTAGTTCCTCAGAGTGGGTTGTAGTTCTTCAGAGTGGGTTGTAGTTCCTCAGAGTGGGTTGTAGTTCCTCAGGGTTGTAGGTTAGTAGTTCCTCAGAGTGGGTTGTAGTTCTTCAGAGTGGGTTGTAGTTCCTCAGAGTGGGTTGTAGTCTCAGAGTGGGTTGTAGTTCCTCAGAGTGGGTTGTAGTTCCTCAGAGTGGGTTGTAGTTCTTCAGAGTGGGTTGTAGTTCCTCAGAGTGGGTTGTAGTTCCTCAGAGTGGGTTGTAGTTCTTCAGAGTGGGTTGTAGTTCCTCAGAGTGGGTTGTAGTTCTTCAGAGTGGGTTGTAGTTCCTCAGAGTGGGTTGTAGTTCCTCAGAGTGGGTTGTAGTTCTTCAGAGTGGGTTGTAGTTCCTCAGAGTGGGTTGTAGTTCCTCAGAGTGGGTTGTAGTTCCTCAGAGTGGGTTGTAGTTCCTCAGAGTGGGTTGTAGTTCTTCAGAGTGGGTTGTAGTTCCTCAGAGTGGGTTGTAGTTCTTCAGAGTGGGTTGTAGTTCTTCAGAGTGGGTTGTAGTTCCTCAGAGTGGGTTGTAGTTCCTCAGAGTGGGTTGTAGTTCCTCAGAGTGGGTTGTAGTTCTTCAGAGTGGGTTGTAGTTCCTCAGAGTGGGTTGTAGTTCTTCAGAGTGGGTTGTAGTTCCTCAGAGTGGGTTGTAGTTCTTCAGAGTGGGTTGTAGTTCCTCAGAGTGGGTTGTAGTTCTTCAGAGTGGGTTGTAGTTCCTCAGAGTGGGTTGTAGTTCCTCAGAGTGGGTTGTAGTTCTTCAGAGTGGGTTGTAGTTCCTCAGAGTGGGTTGTAGTTCTTCAGAGTGGGTTGTAGTTCCTCAGAGTGGGTTGTAGTTCCTCAGAGTGGGTTGTAGTTCCTCCTGCGTGTCACTCTCAGCTCTAAGGGGAGGAAAAAGATCATCATTAAGATTCTACCACTGCAATTTTATTTTACAACCACCATTGTAAAAATCGGCTGAGGAGGGGAGAGTAGAGGAGGAGGAGGAAGAGGAGGATAGGAGGAGGAGTAGGAGGATAAGAGGGGGATGGAGGAGGAGGATAAGAGGGGGATGGAGGAGGAGGATAAGAGGGGGATGGAGGAGGTAGAGAGTGAGAGAGGGGGGAAGGAAAGAGGAGCTGAACATTCAGGTTCCTCCAGCTCCAGCCTGCCCATCCCCACCTGAAGCTCACGCACCAGCAGCGAGAGCACATGCATGTGCATATGCTGACTGCACATACACATACATGTGCTAACTGCACATACACATACATGTGCTGACTGCACATACATGTGCATGTGCAGTCAGCACATGCACATGCACATGCACACAGACTCGCTGCACGCTCAAAAGTGAAATGGCAATAAGCATCTGGACATCGCAAAACATCACACGCCTGTTTTTCTTCAATCCATGAAGCATGGAAACACAACCACACACACATTCACACACACAACCACTCACACACACACAACCACTCACACACACTCACACACAGGCTGAACCCAGCCAC